>NC_059132.1:21112308-21415338 GCF_020740605.2 Lemur catta | reverse complement strand
ATTCAAGAATTATGTTCTCTTTTTTCCTTCATCAAAGCACTGTAATTCTTTTTTTCTGTTATAATACACACACAAAGACACACAAACACTTTAAAATTGCATTCTTGTGAAGTGATTTATACAATGAATTTTCTTAGAGCAGAAAATACATGTCAAACTTGAAAAACAAAATCTTTTCCATATTTTTTTCTGTTAAGGGAACTTCTAAATTTCTTCTAATATGAGCCTATTACAATCAAGCCCATCTTTTATGTTTATAGGAAAGACTAGTTGTTTTCCTATAACCTTATATTTTCCTTGTCTGTGACAGCATGGAAATTTAAAGGTGCATAACAACAACAATAACTGCTTTTTCTGAGTGATTACTTAGGAAAACTCTATGAGAACTATTCATATCCCCACTTTACTAGGAAATGAGACTCATAGAAGTTAAGAAGTTTAACCAAGGTTACACTCTAGGAAGCAGGTAAACTGAAACTCAAATGCTACGCCACTCACCCGTTATGTTCACATCACCTTTGTGTTTCAGACAAAATTAGGAAATAGCAGACGAAAAGCTGCATAAGATGTTATTATTCTTCCCACTTTTGTTCCTCTATAAGAAATATACCAAAAGAAGCTTTCTGCCAAGGCTTAAAAGTTATGGGCATTATGAAAAACAGTCTGCATGCATTTGTAATGTAGCAGGTAAAATTCTTCCAGGAAGTGAGATTGCTATATGTGGTAGGTGTTACAGCAGGTGTGAATTAAACTTGTCCTCCATCATATCCCTCTCCGACCTCCTGCATCATCTGGAAAAGGCTCTAGACCAAGGAAGAAATTTAAAATGTTGTTTTAGTGTATGGAGTAATTTATTCAATATTAACTGGCCTTGAAACTACAATAATTTAAACAATGTGGTACTAGAACAAGAATAGACAGGTTGATTAATGAAACGAAATAGAAAATTTAGATTCAAGTAAGTACAGGACTTAAATTAATATAAAGGTGACATTTCAGATCACCAAGGGAAAATGAACTTCCTAATGTTCCTGGGTTAATTTCCTGACTGTTAAAAAAAAAAACAGTAAGATTCTTTTGTTACAATAAATAACAAAATTAATTCCAGAGAGATTAAACTTAAATTTGGTAGAATCTATGTTGGAATATACTTTGGCCAACATACACAAAAACTTTAATAATGTTCTTGCATTTAAGTCCAACACTTTTAGTGGATGTCCATCATATCATTGTTTATTCTAACAATAATGAAAGGTTAGTGGTGACATAAATGTCCAGTAATAGAGGATTTCATAAATAAAATGTGATGTATACTTGCAAAAATGGGTACTATACTATAACTCCCAATAATTTGTGCTTCAAGTCTCATGTATTACTTTGTAAATATAAAATGAACAAAATTAGTATTTAAATGAAATATATAAAATACATGAAATGTACAAGTAAACTATCATAACTTATGTCAGAAAGGGCACTTTGGGTGATGGTGCCAATTATATCCCAAGTAGGACCTATAGTCATCAGCACTGTAGCTTATATTTAGTAGGCACATAAAAATATGTGATGAAGTCAACTTTTATAATCCTGAAATCATTTCATAATTCTCTAAAGTTAAACATTTCTTTGTATCATCATGGTCCTCTTTGATTATGCCTAGGTAAATGTTTAAAAGCTAACCTTTTACTCAAACAATTTTTATTTTCCTAATTGGTATTTTAGCCTTACTACATTAATATTTGTTTAATGCTGTAGTATGACCTGCTTCCAGCCCACTGGAAGCAAAACAGGTAAACATATTCATAGGCTCTAGGAAGATTAGTGGTAAAGACAAATTATATTTGTCACTTTGTACCTTGCACCTAAACTTACTTGAGCATGGAAACTTATTTTCCAAACCACTAATAACATTCTGTCAGTAGAGTTCCTAACGAATACATTTTTAGGCATGCATCTAAGTCATCTTATTTTGGAGGAGATAATCCTAGAAGTATGTTACATATAGTAGCAGAAGAAATAGCATGGAAATGGGTTACATATCACATACCATATAGAATATAATCTTGGAGACATCAAGACACCTCTCTGAGCCTTCATTTTCTCTTCTGTAGAATGTGGTTAATAATTCCATTTTCCCAAGGTTGTAGAAATGGGTTAATGAAATAATATACATAAAATTCTTAGCATAATATCTAGCACATAGGGACAATTTGTGTTGTTAGTATAAAAATTAAAGATACTAAAATTAAATTATTTAATGTGTAAAAATGGCCTACTACCAAAAGTCTTGGCATTTAATAGGTGCTCAATAAACAGTAACAAGATAGGTTAGCTTTCTCTCTTTGGTGGAAGAATATTTGATCAAATAGGGTAGCTAAAATTGTGTAATTCCCCCACTAGACTGTAAACCTAGAGAAGAAGGATAGGGGCTGTGTCTGTTTTTATTCAGCATATTTGCCCATTCAGAGCACCAAAAACAAAGTATGTTTTTGTACATTGCTGTATCCATGTCTCACTGTCTTTATTAAATTCACAGAGCATAGAATCAAGATGTTCTTTTATTTCACCTGTAGAAATCTCTTCCAAACAATATATTATACATAATAACCTCATTCTCTGATATATTACTACATTTCTCAGCCTGGTCTCAAATTTGTTTTTCAATCCAAACTTCCAGTGATAAGGAAAAAACAGAGAAAAGAGAATATCTTATTTTTGATTGAGTTAAGGTACACATATTGGCATCTCAACGAGGGTGCAGATTGAAAACTTGATTCTGAGACATTTGAGGACTTTCCCATTAAGCAATGTTCCACTCTCAAATCCATATATACCAAATTACTATTGACTGCAGGGCACAGCAGCCTAACGAATTTCACACAATTACTTTTTGGTGGATGACAACCACACAAATAACAGCATATATATAAAGATACTGACTTCTAGGACAAAGGGAAAATAGCAGCTGGGATAACATAGTCATATTATACAGTCAGAATATTTGTGTGTTAGTTTGCAGTTTGGAAAATGCCAGATTTCATTTTTCTTACTTGGCCTCTTCAATACTGCTGTGAGGATGGTAAATGTAGCTATAATTCATAATTTACAGTTATCAAAGCTCTCTTAACCTCATCATTTCCTCGTTATTCATTCATGTATTTGGCATAGGATAATATTTTTTCCCAAAGTAAAATATCTGAAAATCTCTTTCCTAAAGATAGTTCAATCCTTTGCCATTGGTCTCTGAAAAAATGATCCAACTTATTAGTTTGGCCTGTAAGGTCCTGTGTAGTCTGACACCACCTGTAATAGGTTAGGCTTAACACAGTAAGTTTTTATTTTTATTTTTTATCACAATGTCTATCACAGGTCCATTCACATTTGCTGGTTAATTGTTCTTCAAGAAGTGACTTATATCCAGACCACTTGGTTTTTGAGTCTTTGCCATGTCAATACAAGGCCTTCTCATTCATCACAGGAAAGGAAAAGGGGTATTAGATAATTGTACATGGGCTTTAATTGCCTCAGCCTAAATGTGATAATTTAGAGCTCAGCCAACTGAAAGGGGTGTGGAGTATGTATCTGTAAATGCACATTTAAGGACACCACTGCTTCCTCCTCCTCTACCCATCCATCTTACCTGCACTGCTCTGCTACCTGTTCTCAGCTCTCAGCTGAGCTCAGTTTCTTGAATGAACCATGCTCCCATCTCCCACAGAGAGTTTGCACATCCTTTTATTTCTGTGGGGTATGTTCTTTTCTATCATCCCCCTAATCGCTTCCATCTATTTGATTTTCCTTGTCTCTCAATCTCAGCTAAGCATCACTTTCTCAGAGAATTCCCTCCCAAGCTACTCATCTCCTGCAAATCCCATTATAAACCTGTTCCCTTTAGAGGACTCATTACCCTTTGCAGACATGCGTTCCTCAGTGTGACTGTTTGACTAATTCTTGTCTATCCCACGAAACTGAAAACTGTAAGAGATCATAAACTGTACTGATTTTTGATCATTCTTGTATTCTCAGCACATAGAAAAACAATTGGCACATAATCTAAATTCAATAAATATTTTTAAATGCATAAAGGAATGATGAAGCATTTGATGTTGAGAGAGATTCTAATGTATGACCAAAGTTACAACAAATTATTGACAGTGCTAGGACTCATACCCTGATCTGACTCTAAATTCTGTTCTCTTTTCATTGTTCCTCAAAAGGCTAAATTTAGAAATGGACAGTTTCTTGGAAGGGGAATTTTGAAGACATCTCACAGAGAGAGCCTTTACTGTCAGAAAGAAAAAAAAAAAGAGAAATAGATTTTCATCATCTGCTTTCACAGAGCCAACAATTTTTTGGTCCTGGAGATCTTTGGGTGTATAAGTTAATTACAAAGCAACCTCTGTCAACCTAAAAAAGAAAAGGAAACTGTTGTTAATGCCAGCCAAAAGAGTATTCAAAGTTTGAAGACAAAAACAAGTGTTTGCTTTCTATTGTCCCTCCACATTTATTTTCAGACCATGGGGACAGACAAGTCACATTGCTTTATAATGAGTCACTCTTTCTAAAAACAGAACTCTATTTGCATGAACAGTAGTTATAGGTCCAGCTTGATAGTCAGTAAGGCTGAAAAACAGCCTCAATTGAGTGAATAGCTTTTTGTGTTTCTATAGATCACCTGAAATTAGGTGATACTTCACTATGAGTTACTCAGTTTAAAAGTACTATTGTATAAAAGTGGCTGCATACCTATTGGAAAATAAATGAAAAAACATTCTTAAGTAGTACAAGGAAGAAACCAAATTTCATTTGAAATTCTCCCTCCCAAATGTAATTACAGGTACCATTCAGACAAATATCCTTCCAAAAACAGCTATCTCTCAATAATGTGCATCTGTAGGGAATCAGCTATCTCCAGAGGCACAAACCAAGACTGAATTGTGAAAAACTGAAGTCAAGAGCCCTGGGTTTAAATACTAACTCTGCCACCTACCAGGTGTGTGACCATGAACAATTACTTCACTACTTTAACCTTCACTTTCTCCATTTGAATATTGCGCCAGTATTTGCTTTGTAGAGTGGTTATAAAGATATAATGAGATAAAGTATGAAAAGTACCAGATAGAATGCCAGAAATACTCAGGCATCTAAGGAAAAAAAAACACAATTTTATTTTCCCAGGGGGATATATAATGGTGATGAGTTGACACAAGACTTGGTGCACATAACAAATGGAAAAATGGGAGATGCATCTACAAACAATCTACAGTGACAGTTACAAGGCCAATGTCTTCAGCTACTCTTTGATCAGTGTTTATGGGTGTTGAGGCTGAATTAGCTTTTAAACAACTCTGGTGGTTACATTTACTGAAATTACTTGAGGAGTTATTTTCCACAAAAGTAAATGGGCTGGTACTATAATGAAGGTAGAATTATCATTTATTGAGCAAAGTATTAGGCAAGGATTATACCAAGTTCTTCACATTTGTCCTTTTATTAAATTCCCTCAAGGACACTAGAGTTAGATGCCATTACTAGATACATTTTACAGACTAAGGAACTTAAACTTAGCAAGTTGAGGTGATTTTCCCAAGAATCTATATGTAATAATAGAGGAACTCAGATATGATTCTAGGTCTGGCTGACCTAAAATTTGAAACTCTAAATCATGGGGCAGCACTGCTTTGCCAGGCATTTTGAACATATGCATTTATTTTTGAAAAATCCTATAAAATGTACTTCCAAGATAACAGTTGAAATTTGAAAAGCAAATGTAATACCTACTTAATAAGTAACGAGCTTCATTAAGTCATGAAAAGATGGGTCATTTGTTTATTGCCTGATAATATTCACAACTATGGGAATGACAGAGCTAGAAATGATGGAGCTAGAAATGATCTTAAACTTCTAAATCACTCCAAATAAACTGATTTTTGAAAGAACCAAGGGACTATTCAGAGCTCATCACTTAAGAACTGTTGCCCAGGTAGAGAACTGCATGTCTAAATGGTATGCTCTTTCAAAGAGCACATGAATCTTGCAATAATTTTAAATTTGGAGGGTAGAGTTTATAATGTCCATTTTACTTGTAGAATAGGTTAGATCACAAATTCAATCAGTATTAGGGAAAAAAATCTAGGGTTTCTGACTTTAAATTAAGGGATCTCTTTACAGTACCCTATTTTCTCTCCTCCAGGAACAACTTTAAAGTAATTTGAAACTTTCACATACATTGGTCATGTCCTGGAGCTGATAACTCACAGGACATTCTTTTTATATTTTATACTTCAGTAAGGTGAAGTGTCTGGTTTTTCAGACATCACCACATGTACCTCAAATAGTTCTGCCTGGGGAGTTATAGGATAAGATCCTAAATGAAATTTATGACAAGGCTTCTCCAGCTTTGGTGCAGTCTTTCTGGATAAAGTAGAACTTTTCCTGCTAACTTTGCAAGATCTATACTTGAGACACTTGGGGACTATTTTTATGAGAAATCAAAATGACTGTCTTCATCACAATGAATGATTTTTGACTTTAGAAAGAAAATGTAATTAAGGGACTCAGTGCAATCACTCTAAATTAATCAAGAGAAGACAGACATTAATTCAGAAGGGAAAAATCTATCAAGAGTAAACCAAGTTAAACACTGTAGAATCATTAATATCCATTTCACAAGACCAAAAGCCATTAGCTCTAGTCAGCCAACATCCTGGCACAATCGCTTTCTCTTCTCTCTGCCACTGGTCCATGGAAAAACATCGCTTACTGAATGTGTTCTCAAACAACTTAATTTGCTTCTCATTAAGAAGCTGGGTAGAAGGCCACAATGGATTGATGTTTAAATGAGAAGTAAGAGTTTATGAAAATTAAAAAAGGTTCTTATTAAAAATATTTAATCTTAAAATAGATTTCTGTTTTGAAGGGAAAACTTATTAATGTTTTGTTTTGTGGGTTTTCTTTATTAAATCTGTATGCATCGGTTGATTTATTCAAAAACATACTGAGAATTGCCTACGATATTACAGTAGTGAAATACTCCATTCAACTGAATTTTGTGAAGCAACCATCACGTAGCCAAAAAGAAAATCTGGAACAGAATGCAAATTTCACCATCTTTCAGCTATAACTTATGGGGAAGTCACTTTACCTCTTTCAGTCTCATTTCCTTTATATCTGTGAAATCTCGTAAATGTCTGCCATACCAGGAAGTTGTGAGGCATAAATGAAATAATGCATGAAAGTGTTTTGTAAACTCTAAAGTAATACTAATGGCATTTTTAAGCGTTGAACTATAGGGTCAAATCCTGGTCCCTGCAATATACTAGCTGTATGGTCTTGAGGAAATTGTATACTTCTCTGGATTTAAGAGATGTCACCTATAAAAGGATAACAATAATTCCTCATAATACTCTTGTGTGAAATAGCAGTAAAGAACCAAATACAACATATAGTTGACACTCAATAATATGTAGCCTTATTGTTATGGTCACTAAGTTGTTACACCTTCCTCAAATCCAACATTATGAAATTCAGATCAATTTCCAATGATTATATTGGAAAGTATAAAATATAATACAAGAATTCTTTAGCAGGAACCAAGGAAAAAAACATGGTAGGGTTGACAGAGAGGAGCTTTCTCTGCTAAATATAATACATAAATATTTGCAGCTCATACATTTATATATTTAATAATTTTTTGGAGTATTTACTGTGAGGCATGCAAAAGAATGTTATTCATAATCACTGCCGTCAGGGAGCTTAATCTGCCAGGGATTTGGATAAATAGAAATTTATATTTATATATGCATATGCACAGAGACATATTATGTACATATAAATTATATGCATGTATGTAATGCATATATATGTATACATGTTAGAGTGAGATACAGGGCCGAGACTGAATGAAAGTGCCTGAAGATCAGGTGCAGGTGTTAAAGTAAACAACCGTTAAACAAAAGGGGCTGATGACCCCAGACAAGAACTGGCTTCAACCAGCTTTCCAGCTATCTCTGTCACCTTACATGAACTTTGGCTAATTACAATATAATTTATATTGCAGTTTTAAAATTTCTCCTCCCTTGAAATCACCATGACCTTTCCAAGACAACCATATAAAGTATAAAAATGGGAGGGAACACAATTCTGGGAATTACTACCCAAATTCTTAGTAAAAGCCAACCCCTTGGCTTTGAATATTCTTCCCCTCAATTAATAAGACTGCAAAAGATCTAAAACCACTTCCTTTCAAGACAGCTGGTCTTTTGGAGCCTGCCCACTCTCCTCTCTAAGGGCCTGTGCTTTCACTTTCAATAAAGCGTTCACTTGCTTGGCTGACATGGTGTGTCCTGAAATTCTTTTCCTGATGAACACCAAGAGCTTGGAAATACCTCCATTCAGAGGCCAGTAACAGACACACTCTACTACACTTTAAAAATTTTACAGAAATAGCAAAAGCATGTCATAGGACAGTATATAGCAAAATTGAAATGATTGTGACAGACAAGAAGTATTCAAGTACAGAAATGGGGTCTATTTTTTATTGTGTTAGATGTGTTGCTTATTACATAATTAATCTGTCAATACAAATTTTATTCTGGAAACTTGATTCTGAGGACTGGAGTTTAGCTTTCTGCCTTTGTTGTTCCCCTTATCTGTTTTTTCTGCTTACATGGAAAAATGATAAGGGAGAGTTCGCTACAAAAGCCTATCAGTAAATGCCAGCAAATCTGATATCACTCTTACAGATAAAGTCCTTCAAGTTTTCTCCCTTTGTATGCTAAATATCATGAGGGCATCTTCTTCTGGTACACATATGCCATCTATGGGCAATGTTACATTGAATGATTTACAATTCCCCTACGTCCCCCTGTTTCATCCTATAGCCCCTTGCACAAGTTGTCTCTCTGCCTATGATATCATTTCCTCTGTCACCTAGTAAGCCCCTCCTCATCCCTCAACTCTTTGTGCAAATGTTTCTTCCTCTTTGCAGTTTTCTCATACCTACTATAGTGAAGTGAATCATCGATTCTTTTGTTATACCTCTACATCATGAACTACCATATTGCAATGATCTGATTATCCATCTATCTTCTCCACTAGACTTGGGAGTGTTTCAAAGGCAGGGAGCCTATCTTGTCTGTCTTTATGGCTCCAGGGACAGTGGCTGGTAAGCATTAAGCACTTCACAAATAAATCTGTGCCTGATTCTTTCAAATAACCATTGCCTTAAATCTGTGATTATGTTATTAATATTATATATTAAATTAGAAAGAACACATATGTGTTGAATAATGTCAGCTAATGCTACTCAGCAATTTTTATGTGACAGGTGTGATACTGTTATTAATCCTAGTTTAGGAATGGAAAAAAAAAAACCTAAGCTCAGAGAGGTAATGAGATTTCCCAAGTTTATTCTAGCTCCCTATTTAAGACAGAGCTGGGATTCAAGTGTTGTTCTGTCAACTCAACCACTGATACAGAATTAGATATAGGTATAGATACAGATCAAGCAAGAACTGATGTAGGCTGATCTACTCAACTATTATGATACTCAGAAAAGGGGTCTGAGGTAGTGATTCAGAGCCATGGTAGCTTTGAGTCATGGAGAAAAAATACAGGTGAACAGAGACATCCATATTGCTGCTCTTAACAGCACACGTGCTTATTTTATTAATGAAAATATAAACATTTTTGCTCTATTTGGCAAGGTTGAGAAAATCTGGTTAATGGAAACAGCATCTTAACTTAAGATGGTTTCACAGAAAGGAGCAAAAATAGAACACTCAACTGCTAACACTACCATAAAAGCAATTTAATTATTTTGGTTAAACGTCACTAATAATTATTGGGAAAAATTCCCACTTTTGCTAAACAAGGGAAAATAAGTGGCTAATAGCTGAGTGACAAAGGCACTTAATCACCATTTCTTTCTTTTTTAAAAAAGATTTTATCTTTATTTGCAATTGTAGAATCAGGTAACAACTCAATCCATCAAATAGAATAATGTTTTTACCATTTCTTAAGTGATGACTTTTTAAACCACAGATACATCTCTTTTATGCTTTATTTTTAAAAGAATCATACATTTAAAAATAAAAGGCGGGACACTATCATAAAAAAAACAGCAAAGGAGGGCTACAGCCTAGACTACAGTGTTATTTTTGAGTAGATAGAGAAAGAGCAGCAGGCTACCCAGGAGCACTGAAGACATTACCAGAATCCCCTCATCACCTTCTTTCTTTCTTTGCATCTCCTTATCTTTTCATATGGGGAGAGAAGTTCTGCTTGACAATCTTAGGCTTTGGAAAGCATAAGGAGGGTCCTTGATGACTGTGAAGTGCAGTAGCTAATGGCATTAGCCTCTGGCTGTTGAGCTGCTTTGAAAAGCATATCTGTTTGTCTATTTTAGAAGTCAGCTTTCTCTTTTGGAATAGCAACATTGCAGCAGTTGCCGGTAGCAAGATCAGCAACTTCTGAGTATTTAAATATCCCCCATACCTGCTCACATGCATGAATGCCCATATACATGTGCATACACCCACACGCAGCACACAAAATGTGCTTGTTTTATAATTCCTATGTAGTCTATTATGACGTGACATTAGTTGAACTGATTTTTTGAAAATGATCATTCTTGTTTTGAAAAGGCTGGCTATTTTGGGTCATTTAGGCTCTTTAAAAATAATAGGTAGATAGATAGATAGATATAGATAGATAGATAGATAGATTATAGAAAGAAAGAAAATAAGAAAAGGCTGGCTAGATGCTCATGGGCCTCCTTTTGTCTTCACAGAAGCGCAGAAAGACTACATTCCCCAGCTATTTCTGTAGTTAGATTACATGGCTGAGTTCAGACCAAGAGAATGTGGATAGAAGTGATATATGCTGCTTACAGGTCCAGTAATAGAATGCCTTGTCCACTTCTTCACCTCTTCTCCTCCCCCAAGCCCAATCTGCCAAGAGGGTAACACTACCCTGACCTTGAAACCTCAACATGATAGAGATGTAAGATGTAGGGTGCTTGGTTTCTAGCATCACCATTTGGAAGACCATCACCTGATCTGACTCAGACTCCCATGTGAGTCAGGGATAAACTTTCCGATAGGCCACTGAGCCTTTAAAGAATTGAAATTTATCTGTGACTTAGATTGTCTACCCTGAATGATAGAAAATTTGGCACAAAAATTGCTGTTGCTTTAAAAAAAAAAAAGCCTGAAATAGATTACATTTGTTTATCAGTTGGGCAGCAATTGCTAAGAAAATCAATACCAGAGTCTGGAAACACATCAGTGGTATTCACAGGTAAACCTCTGATAGAAGTCTTGCTCCAGATCAGCACCTGCTATGCCAGCGGCAACTCTAAGGAAAGAGATTTGAGAGTAGGAAGTTCTATTTTAGCCCCTTTCTATGAAACTGGCAGAACAGCATCTTAATTGCTATGCATGAACTAGATTGTTCTGTTTAGGTTAGTATTGTCCACATTTAGGAAGGTATTTCAGGAATGGAAAGGGGCAGGAAAAAATGGATCACTTTGCAAACATAGATGAAAATGAACAAAGAATTCAGAAATGTAGGGTCTCTCAGGATTGAGACTTCTAGACTGTACGTGTAGGGAGTGGGATTTGCAAAGACTTTGAATGATGGAAACCAAATACGACTTCTCAGTGGCCCAGGGAACAGGCTAAATGAAGGATTGTGCCTTCCCATTGGAGCCCAGTCATTTCAAGATATTTGAGAAAGAGAGAATGATGAGGATGAGAAGGCAGGGACATAAATTGGGATGTAAGAATTGTGTCTAAGAACCATCTCTGGGTGTGATAATCATCATATGAAACTGAGTAGATTTAAATATATCAGAAGCCTACTATGTGTTGAGGGAACTATATTACCAGAAAACTATATGCCTGAATCTTAAAAAAAATGTTGACTGTTTGAGACTTACATAGCCCTCGGCATCTATTTTTCTGCCTCCCATTTTTCTAAAGCAGGAGGCAGCCATGCGAAATTCCCATGGACCCATCACTGCTTTATTTGTCCTATGCTTCTTGTTTGTGAATGGAAAGGAAGTGTATTTTGATTATCCTGGCCTTTTGCCACCATTGTATATAAAATGTATGAGAGTGTAGGGCAGATAACATTTATTTTTATTTCATAAGTGGCCAGACCCCAGGCCGCTGCATGCAGGTTTTATGAAGAACACCGGGCAGTGTTTCCCAAGATCTGGATAAGATTTGGGGCGATCATCCCTGTGAAGAGATGAGTGTTTTCTATGTGTGAAGGAAAGAGATTTGTGCCATTAGGATGTGCAGGGGACTATGGCAAAGATCAGCTAGGTATTCACCTTACCATTTCCTCTCCTTGGATGTAGGAAGACTATATTTCCTAGCCCCATTTGCAGTTAAGTTGAGATATATGATTGGTTTCTGGTGAACAGAATGTGGTCATAAATGATCCATGATATTCCAAACATGGGCACAAGAAGATTGTTTGATTCTTAATATTCTTTCAATGCCACTCTTCCCTGTCACATCTGCCACTGCCGACTGGATAAAGTCAGAGTGAGCTGCAAGCACAGGATGTAAACAGCTTGGGTTTCTAAATTACTGTTTGGTGGAGAACCACTTGACCTATATCAGATGGACGTTTGCAATAAATATGCTCCTGTTGTATCATACCACTTAAATTTTGGAGCTTGTTACAAAAGGATAGCTTAATCTATCCAACTATAAACTTTTGTGTATTAAAAAGCATACATAGCCATGTATGTTTGTTATTATTATATGCATTAATCCTTTGTTATCCTACTGGATTCAATTTATTAATACTTTGCTACATCAATAAGATTTTGATTAATTGTTTCACATATATTTGATTAGGAGATTAAAGTAATTTTAATTCAGCACTACTCTGATTCAGTTACTTTGTTAGGCACTTTTAAAAAAATCATTTTGAGTTTCACTATCCCAATTTTAAAAATGAGAAAACCAAAGCACAGAGAAGCTATATAACTCATGACTTGAGTGGATGTTCCTATTCAACATCCAAGTCCCCTTCTTGTGTATCCCCATTCTCAGTCTTCTCGTCTGATTAGGGTTTTACATCTAGACTCAGCCCCATGGATATCAGCTATAGTTCAAAGCTACCCTGTGACTTATGCCAGTCCAATTACAATGAATCTTAGAATTTTAATTGACATTGGGAAAAATAGATTCACTCCTTATTCTGAATCTTAATCAGAAATGGGGTGTTTCTTGGAATTGCTGGTAACTATCCTTCGATCACAGAGAAAATGCTCATCTGCTTATGAGAGATCAAACAAGAGATGGAACGGGTTACATATGACATCATTTGAATTGTTATATCTTTTGGGGCATGAAACTATATTTATATTCCTACAATCTCCTCTTATTAGAGACAATGGTTCCCCTGTGTACCCATTTAAAGCACATATGGTTTAGTTTGCTCTCCTCTTCAACCTCATACATCCTAAAATATATCTAAGCCCAACCAGGTAACAGCTGAACCAAGTTTCAAATTCCAGAGCACCATATTTTTGCTCACAGTTGATAATGTTGTCGTACCTTTTGCTTTATAAAATGTTTTTTTTTTAAACTAAGCTATTTGTCTACGTACATACATTTATAGGGCAACAACTATACATTGGGAGTTAGACGAGGAAGGAAATATAAAAGAAACAGCACTAGAAGTTTACAACCTTACTAAGATATAAATAATATCCATGAAGCTGTGAGAGAACTGCCAAAAAAAGATAACGAAATCTTAATTATTAATCTGTTGTTCATCAAATTCAGATAATATTAACAACCTTAGCACTAGTTGGCTCAAAAGATTTTTATGAAAAATTACTTCAAATAAACCATATTTAATTGTCATAGAGTATAGGAAGATTAAAAATTTAATTTTTTGTCAATTAATTTTTATTTTTAATTATTATGGGTACATAATAGTTGTGTATATTTATAGAGTACATGTGATGTTTTGATACAAACATACACTGTATAATAATCAAATCAGGGTAATTGTGTTATCCATCACCTTAAGGATTTATTATTTTTTTTGTGTTAGGAATATTCCAATTCCAACCTTTTAGTTATATTAAGACCTGACATCTGAGGCTAGGTTAGAAAGGACCATACAGCTTCCAAATGATCTGTCTGTCTCTCCAGACCCCTTGGAGCTTTGAGCCATCGTGTAGGAAATTCAGATACTTTGAGTACCCATAAGGGAAGAATACATGGAGAGACTCTGAGACTCCATGAGGAGTGGGGACCGGCCAGCTGTCACCCTATTCCAGTTCTAGCTGCTCTCTGATGGCAAACACACGAGGGGAATGTACTCAAAACTAACCACACAGCTTTTTCATATTTACTAAGCCACAGAAACCATAAGATATAATAAATGATTGTTGAGGTTTTGAGCCACTAAGATTTGGGTCAATTGGTTTTGTAATCAAACTAAATAGCAGAAAAATAATAAAATAGAAAGTTTTAAAATTAATCTAGCAAAACTGTCTTAAGCTAGATAATGAAACTAGCAGATAGAACACACCTACACACATATACACATACACAGACACATGTAGGACATCAGAACATTCTTTGTCTGAATATGGATGCTAAATTTACAGATAAAGTCTTTTTTAAAATGCAGTAGGATATCAAAATAAAAATGGAATCATTCATTTCTAATTTATTTTGAGAGCATATACCAATCATTCCAAAAATGCAAAGATAGCTCAACATTATGCAATTACTAAGATCATCTTGATAGATGCTAATAAGGCATTTGAAAAACTTTCACACTCATTACAGATTAAAACAACTCTAGGTAAATGAGAATAAAATATTTCTTTCATAATGTGGTGAAGAGGTATGGGAAGCCTAAAGTCCTTCTTATGAAGCACTCTGATCCATGCAATAATTCAAGGACCAATAAACCTTCAATTTTGTAGCATCAATATTCCATAGACTATCATTATGACAACACCCTCCAGAGAAAGTAGAAAACCGTCTTAAAAGCATGGGATCAAAAATGGTTCATACCACTTTTACCCATATTCCATCGGAAAGACCTAATCACATTGTCACAAATTATAAAGCACAGAGTGAAATTTGCTTATCCATTTGCTAGGTATATTTTATTTCCTCCTCTCCTACTGTAGTTCAAATGTACTTCTAAATGTAAAGTTAAATACTGAAACCAAAAAAATGCTAGAATAAATGAAAAGTAAATGGTACATAATTATTTTGGGTGAGAAAGAACTTCCTAACATGTTCCAATGAACATAAACAATAAGAGGAAAATGTATTCAATTTAATTATATTAAATATAACAATTCTGAAATTAAAAATGTCATAAATAAGATCAATGGGCAAATAAGGTTACAAGTAAAAAACAATGCATTTAACAGACAAAATGTTCCTGCATTAATAAAGAATGTATTCAATGAGCAATATTGAATATGAGCAAAAAGCAAGGAAAAGTACTTTGCAGAAGAGATGCAGTTATTTGCTAAGGATATGAAAAATGAAATATTCAACTTCTATAAGTACTTTATGATTTACTTGTTTATTTCATTTATTGTCTTTTTCCTTTCCACCAGAATATAATCTCCACAACTCCAGAGTGTTTGGTCTCTTTTATTCATTGATATAAGCTTAGAACCCAGAAGCATGGCAAGCATATTGTAAATTCTCTACAAATATTTGTCAGATGACAGGCATGAATAATCAAGGATGTGTGTATAATGAAATAGCATTTTCATCTCTCTGTAGTTTTCAAGGAGACTCCCCTTCGGTAGCTGCATAGTTAGTAGGACAATATAAAGAAGATAATAGCTTATCTTGACTCTAGAAACTTGACTTTGTCACTCTTATGAAAACAACAGGCAATTTGTTGGAATGAGCCTAGCTAAAAATAACACATTTTATGCAAGATGTTTATATGTATATTGATTATCTATAAAGTCCTTTGTATGTAGTATATAAATAACTTTTGCAATGTAATAGGGATTGTTTCAAAATTTAAATAATATTATTAATGATTCTGTTCTAATTTCTTTTTTTTTTTTCTTTTTTTCCTTTTTCTTTTATAGGTGGAGTTTCACTCTGTCACCCAGCCTGGAGTGCAGTGGCATGATCATAGCTCACTGTAGCCACAAACCCCTGGGCTCAAGGAATTCTTTTGCCTCAGCCTCCCCAGTAGCTGGACCTAGACTGGTACCACCACCATGCCTGGCTAATTTGAAAATACTTTTTTAGAGATGGGGACACCTCAAAGCATGTTAAGTTTTGAATTCAATATGGTGATGAGGTTGTTGAAAGCTAACATTTCCATAATTAAACATGCTAAGTCCCCAGTAAATTATCTCTTAATATTACTTTGAAAACTGTTTTATTTTACATATATATAAATTAAGTTAAAAGTAAAATTTTACAAGAATTTATGGGCACCCAGTGTAATAAATCTCATTTATTTTATATTCCTCTTTCATTGCAATATTTTATGATTTCTGCCCAGTTTATTTTCCTCCCATAAAAATACTAAAATTCCCTTCTTATTCACCTTCACTCTACACACATGCTACCATCATTACCTCTCACAATCTATGACAAGAAAAGAAAGTATGAACATCATAGAATATTTGATGACATGAGGAAATACAGTGGGTTTGTAAATGTTTAGTAACCAGCTCTCCAAAAAAAAGGTCATGATTTGTAGCACACACCCATTTCTAGGGCAAAGTAAGTATTCCCATCCATGAACAATTTCAATCTATCAAATTTAGAGTTGGGAAGAAATACAAATAATTGACTCTCATTGGATAGAGTGGAACATTGTTCTAAACTGATTTAAAGCAGCAAAGCAACTGTAACTGTATAAACTCACTAAAAATGTTTTAAAAAGAGAAAAACAACTCAGTTATGTATGTATGTAAATGTATATGTAGTGTGCATAAGTATAGATGCATAGAAAAATAAATGGAAACTATTAATATATACCAAAATGTTAATAGTAGTATAAATAATTTGTATTGCCTCTTTAGTTTCTATGGTTACAAAGTAGAATAAGAATACTTATCCCACAAGATTGTTATGGGAATTATCAAGCACGTTCTGACACAAAAGCATATGATCAATAAATACAATTATCATTATCTGTTTTAAAAATTAGATTAAATAAAGGGCATTCTGAGCTAGCCAACTCTAAGCACTATAGCTTTATTTAATAAGAGCTTTACTATAAGACCCATGAGAGAAAGAACAACTGTATCCCCAGGGGACATGAAGTTCTTGGAGCATAACAGATACTTAATAAATGTTGTTTGACAAATTATTAATGTTCTTTGTCATGCCCTTGACATGCTCGTCTTTTATAAGTGTTATAAGTATTATGACTCAAAATTTTTTGAAATATAGCATAAGCTCCTAGCAATAAAATCTCTCATGAATGTTTCTACTATTTAGAAAAAAGCATGATCCTGTCTTCCACACTGAAGGCATATTAATACAATGGACTGTAATTAGGAAATAGACATCTATAAATATAGGAATAGGAATAATTATTCTTTGGTATGGGCAGGGTATTTTATATCAAAATATTTTTAGAATATAGAGGAGAAAAGCAAAATATTTATTCTATGTAATAAACCTCCTCTTCCAATTAATCTTTTAGGCCTGAATTTTTAATGGCTTTTCTATGAATAACTATGAAGAAACCATCAACTGTAATGAAAAACCTTTTAGAAGAGTATTTTTAAAATATGCTTATAGCAGTTACTTTTAAAATTAAAGGACTCATTCAAAAAAGTGTTGAACACTATTATTAAGCAAATTTCAGAATTTATTAAAGTCTTTAATATGTTAATGTGCCTTATATATCTCCCAGAGTGATCTGTAGGATGGTGCATTAATAAAATTTATTTGACCTCTGGGCTCTCCCATCTCTCTCTGCCCTGCATACCAACAGAGAAGTAGTGTTCTGAGGAATGTACTTTGAAAAGAAATAATTTGGAATCATTGTAAGCATACCATTATAACACATGTTAGACAATATCCTAACAAGATGGTACTAGTCTACTCTTAATAAGAATTAGAAGATTGGGACAGTCTTGAAATTCTTTCCAACTGTCTGGTTGTGTGAAATAGGAAGAACTGTAGAGCTACATTTAACCACAGTGGTTGGAGGGTGAAGGGTATGTTTGAAAGAGCTTTCTTGTTAATTTGTTTATTCTGTGAAATTTTCCACAGCATGGCTGTTCCCGCTAGGATGAAGGGAATTTTCTCTCTGACCCTGTTTCAGTGTGCATACTTGTGCTAGCTGAGATCCCAATTATACTGTTTTAGAAGTATAAAACTTTACCCACTACAAATTTTCAAAATCATGTACGCTAATGGCAGAGATGTCTACACAATTTTTAGGATACTGTATGAAAAAGCAAAGTTGCCTCTGATTAATTCTTCTAAGCAGAATAAGAGTAGAAGAAAAGAGAAAAAAGAAATATCTTCTTACATATCTACAGAATTTTGGAGACAATGACAGATGTTGGAAAAATAAACTTTAATTAGTAGTGTAAGAAGTCAAAGGAAGTTCTGACTACCAGCTGGGTAATTGAAGTACCTATCAACCAAACTGATAATTATAAAATGTATTACTAAGCAAAATAAATCTCCAATGAACTTAAACTGGATAAAAATTGGTTTTGCCTCCTGCCTACTAAAACCGCAGAGTCATAATGGAGGAAAATTTCACAAGTTCTATGGAAATTCTACATGAATGTCTTTACTTGAACCATCTCTCTCATGCTGGAATGGAGCAATTGCCTCTAGTCCTAGAAGCTGTGAGACGTTCACCTGCTCAGAGTTGTTCCATGACTCTAATGAGATTAAGGTAACATAGGGAGAAACCATGATTCCTCTAAGGCATGTAGGGAGAAAAATCTATAAACATGATGATGTCCAAAATACAAACAGATTTACCAAAACAGCCTTTTTATAACATTGTACGTACCACCTCCACCACCACGACTACCACCAATAACAATAGCATCAATAACAACAAATTAGCAAGTTTTCCTGCAAAGCTGTGTTCATTTAACACTGTGGTTTTCAAACTTGAGCATGTACAGAAATCACCTGCAGGACATATTAAAAAGAAGATTGCTGGGCCCCACTCCAGAGTTTTTGGTTCAGGAGGTCTGAAATGGATCACAAGGAATTTCATTCTTAGCAAGTTCTTAGGTGATGTTGTTGGGTTGCTCTGGGAGCCCACACTTTGAGAGAAACATTTAAACTATTTTAACATGATACCACTTCAGTGAAATTTTAATGCAGGCAGACCTTATTGTGGTGCAAATATAGTTGTTCTGAGTAGCCTTATCTTTCAAAATACACAATAGTATGTTATGGCTGTTAAGTGTGATAAGAGAGAGGAATATGTACATCATAATGGATGCTACGTAACTGCAATATACACAGGTACAGTATGACTAATCCCCTGGCACTAGAAACAGTGCTTGGCTTGGCATCCTGCTAGGACAGCTCAGTTAAATTCAATAACTTCCAGGACAGCTACTTTTTATCCTACCTCCTATCTGTGTTCCTTACCCAATCCATTCTTCCTCCTCATCTAGTGCTGCTTCCTTTGTCTGCAATATACTTCAAGCCATCACATGGCTAACTCCAACTGCACTTTAGGGTTCAGTTTTAAAGTCACCTTTTCCAGGAGGTCTGTATTGAAGTACTTCTTTACTGCTGTAAAATATGTTGGGCACCTTCCTTTTTCCAATCAGAACATGCTGTGCTCATCTCTTCCATACTTACCAGAGCATATTGTATCTTCCTGTTTATTTATCTGTCTCTTGCCTGAAACTGTGAGCACCTGAAGAGCCAGGATCTGACCTTACTGGTGTTTATTTTTCCAGCCGTCAAAATAAACCCTTTACAGTATTTTGAATTTGAAAAAGATAATTCTTTTTTAGCATTGTCAAACTAAACTTGCAATTTGTGTTTTATTTTATTTGTGACTTCAGTCAAGTCGCTTTGGAATATAAATGTGTGTATTTGTTCATTCAAATTTTAATGAACTGATCTCTATGTGCCAAACACAATGAATATATTGAGATTTCTATGCTTATATGTTTTAACATTTGGTGGAAATGCAAATTAATAAAAAGACAATTACAGATTAGTATGATAAAGGCTTTGACAGGATGGTAAAAACTCTGGCAGAATTATATATGAGGATCAATTACCCCAGACTTGAAAGGCAAGGAAGGGATCCCTGAATAAAGTAATTTCTAAGCTAGAGATTATTATGAAAATCTGTTTTCTTTGGGTGTTTCTCTATTTGCCTTCTTTGTTCACATATAGCATACCAATTATCTATGTTTGGGCTTCCAGAAAGTTATACTTGAATGTAAAATGAGAATCAGAAAGATGAAATTAATAAACTAATTATGAGATATCACATATTTCACTTTTTATCTAAATAATTTTAGTTCCCTGTATTTGGAAGTTTGAAATAGTCTCTTCCTTCTTGCCCACCCTACATTTTTACTCACTAATTTTGCATGCAAATATGCAAATCTGAATCATTGATTGCTTTCATTATAGTGTAACTCTTCCTCTTTCCTATCACATTTAACTGTCATACGCTGCTATTTTGAATTCTGAAGGATAAGACTACACAGAACAACTATATTCACATTATAATTATAATAAGTTCTGCATTAATAACAAGGGAATTCATTACTCTTTTAGTATCACCTTTACCTTTGGATTGTCACTTTAAAGCTTAGGTGTTACAATGAGGTTCTCTATGCCCAGGGTATTGACATTTAAAAGATTTATCAACTATCTCAAAGGAGGCAGTGGCCAAAGGCATAGCAAAGGGTGACAATCATAACCTAAAAGAATAAAATGGAAAAGTTCAACTCACAGTGTGTGAATAATTCACAAATACCAAATTGGTATTTTCAGGTTCTCCCATCACCACCCATTTTCCTTTTATAGGACCTTTTTGCCTCTGTTTGTATTATATCCTATATATCTAACAGGAACCTAGAGAGAACATATTAAAAAGGAGACACAATTAAAGAAGGGATTTTGTTTTCCTGGGCAAGAGGAAGTGCACATGGATTATTAAGGTGAGCAGTATACGACAAGTGTAAATGTTCTTCTACCTTTCTCTTAATGCCACAAGATCATTTTAATTATGTCTCTCTGAGTCCAATTTAAGAACAAAGACAATGCTTTATACTGGCTTCTGTCCCTGGCTACACATTAAAATTACATGGTGTGGAAGGCGGAAGAACTTCCCCAAACATGTCTATATTCTAATCTCTAGAACCTGCAAAAATGTTGTTACATGGCAAAGAGGAATTAAGGTTGCAGATAGAACTGAGGTTGCCAATCTGCAAACCTTAAAATACAGAAATTATCCTGGACTATATGAGTTGGCCCAATGGACTCATAAGAGCCCTCAAAAGTGAAAGAGTGATGAAAGGAGGGACAGCATCTTAAGGAAAACTTGGTCTGATTTGCTGGCTTCGAAGATGGGGTAATTCAGCCATGCATGAACCAAGGAAAACAAGCAGCCTCCAGAAACTGTAAATGGCAAGAAAATGAATTTTCCTCTAGAGACTGCAGAAGGGAATTCACCCTTCTGACACCTTAATCTTAGTCCCAGATTAATTTCCTTTAGACCCTAGAGATGTGGATCAATATTTGTTAGCTTACTCTTAAAATTCCTCAATAATTCCAAACTTTGCTTGGGATTTTTTTCCCACAAGCATCATCAGAAATATCTTGCTGGCATTAAATTTAAATTACTTTGACCATAATTTTACAATTTTCAAAATTTAACCTCTTTAAATAGAACCATCCTATGTCAATAAAACTATGTTCTTTTGTTTATTTTTTCCCTCTCCATCCTGAGTTTGGAGAAACCAATTGCAATGACATTGTAAGATTTGAAAGTGAAAAATATGAGACTGAAAATTGCATTACCATTCCTGATGCTATGCCCTCAGACATATAACCAACCCATCAGGATTCTTACCTGTGCTGAATCCAATAGTTGTTTCTGAATGCTTCTGAACACAGCACCTTAGATAGTGTCTTAACTAAATGACTGTTTATTTATTTTTAAACATTAATCATTTTACTTAACCCCTGCAACAAACCAAGGAGCTAGATGTTACTATTCCCATTTTTAAAATGAGGACACTAAAGTCTAGAGGACGTTAGTAACTTATCCAATGTCATGCTGTTAGCACTAGGTGAAGATAAGGTTCCAGTTTAGCTTTGTCTGGTTCCAAGGCCCATGTTGTTTAAACTCTGATGCCTGCAGTGGTATGGCCTGATTTCTTGGCCTGATTTGTTGGTCATGGGAATAACAGGAATCCACATATTAAAAGACTATCCCTTGAGAAGTCTTAGGAAGAACCCCAGTAGTCAGATGGACCATTTGGCTCTTTCTCAAGCAACCAAATGTATGTAAAACTGTGCTGTATAAATTCTACCATAAAGTTCATTTACAGAATACATCCCTGTTCTAGAAATATGTCATTACAGAGCATAGTGATGTATTGCTTATGTGATATCCCCTGCTAAGAAATAGACAATATTGATTCCAAATCAATGGCCTATTAGTCTGAATTCTAGTTATTTGCCTAAAACAAATAGGGTAACATTCAATTACACAAGGAATCTTTGTAATGTGTTTATGTATACTTTGCCACTTGTATAACTCTGTGATTTTTCAGAGCATCTGGTATAATTAAGGTGCTTCACTAACAGAAAGTATTATCCAAATAGCTACTATCTATCTGTTACTGTGGAGGGAGGGAAGAAGAAAATTTACAAAGATAACATGTTGCATTTACTATGAAACTATGGATAAATGGCTTCTGCTTTGAGATCATTATCTAGCACTGTTCTTCAAAGATAGGTCTGCCTATTAGCTATATTTGGCAATGCCCTCCGTCCCCCACCAAGAAGACATCTGAAAGGCTATTTCTGCAGGAAATGCCAGGCAGGCTTTCTGGTCCTCCTTACAGCCATTAGGTGTTATAAGTCACACCCCTATCTAGGCATATGTGACAGTATCTAATAAGACAGAAAGATCCAATCAATCCAACATACCACTGATTTTTAAGATGACCCCAAACAGAGAAAACAGAAGTTAAAAATCACTGCCACTTACAGGATTATTAATTCAAAATAGTTTTATTACAGTGACAATAATTAAAATTCAGGAATGCCAAGCTTTGGATCAGGCTTGAATTTGAGTCCTGGCTCCACTAACTACTGGTTTTGTAACATTGAGCAAGTCGCTTAACAGTTCAATGCCTTAAATTTTCATTCTGTAACATGTAAAAAATAAATCTCAGGGTAATTATAAAAAAATATTAATAGATAAGTAAAATATGCAAAGTGCTTAGCATACTGCTTAGAGCAAAGCAAAGCCTCATGAAACATTAGCTCCCATAGCCATTGCTTTTCTGTGAGTCTGAAATTTAAATTATTTTTTTAGACTCTCAATTTCATGCACTTTGTGCCCTATAAGTCCAAGTGTTCAAGGCCATGTACTTGCACTGAGTCCCCATGGATTATGTAGTCCCATTTACACTTAATGTTGACTATACATAGCCATAGCCTTAAACAAGAGAATTATGCTGCCAGATATTATGATGGAATATGTTCATTAAAGAGTGACTAACTTCCATTGAGTTCCAACTGTGTGTCAGTTACTTTGTAGAACACTAAGAAAAAAAAATAAAAAGAATAAGACATACTCTCTGTCCTTGAATTACTCATAATCTAGCAGAAAAAAAATCATGTTAACTGAACCATATACCCCATAAAGTTATATGAAAAGGAAGGTAGAATACAGAGGTATAATCAGGAAATGAATCATGATAAAGATAGTGCTTCAAATGGGCTTTGAATAATAAGTAGAATTTTAATAGGAAGATAGGAGACTTTAATAGCAAGAGACACATCAGACAAAAAACTTGGAAATAGAGTAGGAAGGACCTAGAATGATAACATTTAAGTGCTTAATATTTTGACTGGCAGGAGCTCAATAAGGTATATAAAACTGGAGAGTGACAGAACTTTATCAGTAGAAATACCTGACAAATGAAAAACCAGTGTACAATTAGCCAACTATACCCAATTTTCTATTTTGCTAACATTACTGTTCTTAGGTTGCCAGATCCTTTCTATCCAATTGTAAATGTATGTGAGTGCATATATTCTATAAACACATTTCTACCCATGACTTGCAAATGCAAAGACTTATATAGGAGGCAGGACTTCCAGAATAGCCAAGTCAGAAGCTTGGAGGACACTCTTCTCAACAAAATAAAAATTTTATTTCTTGAAAACCATAAAAAATAATTATTTGTAGTCTGGAAATTGTCTAAGAGCACATGGCAATTGAAGAAACATTCACAAGAAAAATCTACTAGTTCCCAGTGAGAACAGAGAGAGTCTATAGTATTTGGGTCATGACCTACTCCGTTTCTTCCCCCTTCTAGCTTCTCATGATGAAAACTCCTTTGCAGATTGGTGCAGCCAAGAACACAGGACTTTTACCTTTGGTCCTGTCCCCTCCCAGCTCCCATTCATGAAGCTCTGCAGCTCGGCCTGAGGGCATTTATTATTATTATTGTTATGATTATTATTATTATAAAAGAACATGGAGAAATCCATGCCTAAAAGAATTACTGTAAACAATGGATATCTTAGTGGAGAGTAATTAAAGGAAGCCTTTGATGTTCCTTGACACAAAGCATGAGGCAAAAATAGGGGAATAGTCAGAAGTTTAATAGTAAAAACCAGGGAAAAACTATATCCTAAAAGAGTGCTTCCAGAGCCACAGGCAAACCTGGGACTCAGGAAGGCTCTAGATCAGGACCAATCAGAACAGGGCATGGGACAGAATTGAAAATATTCTCCAAGCCACACACAGACTCATTAGTAGGACACATACTTCAATGGCATAAATGCCTTAAATTCAACTTGTGACCAAACACTGAGTAACAAGCTACTCTGACACAAGTGTGACCCTTGGAGGCTACGTTTAAAAATAAATTTTACCCACTGCTGGCAATCTGGGAGAATATCTATGCCTAATGCTGTGCCCTCTCAAGAGGAATCAGAGAAATAACTTCCAAGTTATTGTCCAAAGCTGAATGCACATTAAAAAAAAATGCAAACACTTTAACCACTGATAGTAGCCTGCAAGCTACATACTTATCCAACAATACCAGTTAAAGATCTTATTGGCTAAGGTGGCTTAACTTTTGACCAATAAGTGGCTTATACTGATTAGTGCTTACTGGCAAGTAGCCAAGCTAAAAGATTAAAAAAAGAAAAAACATCTAAGCAGAGACATCAGCTACTACACACTACAAGGTAATAAATTCCCAGGGTTAGTTCAGCCATGTTACTAAAGAAGTAAACAAACAAGTGACCAAGCAAATAATAACAACTCCTCCTGTAGCAGATGTGCATCCACCAAAGTTGTTACAATACACAGTATTCAATAAAAAGTGAGGAGACAGGCAAAGAACGTGCAGGGGGTGGGGCAGATGCACTGTGAGCCTTTAATACTTCTGCTCTGCTGCATCTCTCCTCTTCCCCTGTGTTTGTCACTAGGCCTCTGGAGCAGGGCTGGCCCCTGGTGCTAGGTGTGCACACGAGGTGGAGCTCCCAGCAGGACAGCGTGTGCATGGGAGATAGAAGAGGTCTGCTGGGCAGGTTGCACATGCATGTAGGACTGGGCAGCCAGGATGCCAGGTGTGTGAGCTAGGCAAGGTCCACACAGGGTGCGGCACAGTGTACAGCAGGTGTTCAGAGAGTAGTGACCCCCACAGGCCCATGGGGCATGGGGTAGAGTGGCCCCCAGTGTGGAGAGGCCATGCAGGTGCTGCACCCTTAGTCTCCTGCTCTCCCTAGGGCCTCTGGCAGCAGGGCAGGGGGGGTGGGAGGAAAGTGCACATCCCCTGCCCATGGGGTGAATGTGAGCACCAGGGTTCCCCGCTCTCCCCTGATAGGGGCAATGGGCAGGCTGCAGTCACAGATCTGACCTCTGGGCAAAAGTAGCCTTCTGGGTTTGGGATGTTACAGTGGCTCCAGCCACAGTGCCCGGTGCTCATTACACAATCGTCCCCTCTTTCCCCGGTAACACAGCTACACAGCCTCCAGTCAGGTGTCTTTGTCACTCCTGAGCCCTGCTGCAGTACAGGGGTCCTCCCGGCCCCAGGGGCAGTATCCTCAGGGGAAGCGTGGAGTCTGGGATTTACGCCTCTTTCCCTTTTCCACCTGTGGCTAGTTTCCCTAATTACCTCCAGTCCTGCTGAACAGCTGATCCCGCTTCTATCTCCTTCACTTCACTCCTGCCTCCTTTGCATGGACTCCCAGTGTTCTCACTCAGACGATCCGTCCAAAGGTGGGTATCTATTCATCATTTTTGATCCTCTCCATAGAGCAATGTTGTACAGACTGCTTCTAAGCCACCATCTTGCTATTTTCTCCTGCTTTTTTTTAAATTTAACTTTTTGGGTTCCCATTTCATTGGATACTTTTTCAAATATACTGAGTCATTTTTATAGTTTCTTGTTCTACATGCACATTTTTCCAATCTGTTTTCTCGTTCTTTAAACATAAAAAAGCACAATTATTTTATGATATTTTAATAGTTATGATATATAAAGTCTTTAAGAGTTTGTTATCTCCCTGTGTTGTGGTGGTAATGTCTCCCCCAAAATATCCATGTTCTACTCCCTGAAACCTTTGTGTATGTTACCTTACTTACATACATGATAAAGGAACTTCATAAGTGCAATTAAATTAAGGATTTGACGTGGAGAGATTATCCTGTACTATACAGGTGCGCCCAATGTGATCTCAAGAGTCTTTTTAATAGGAAGGCAGGAGTGTCAGGGTCAGAGGTTTGAAAATGGAGTAGAGATCCAAGGGAGAGAGAGGTCATGATCTGATGAATTTAGCCAGCATCTAAGATGGAAAAGACAAGAAAACAGATTCTCCACTAGAGACTCCTGAAGGAGCACAGCCCTGCTAACCTCTTTATTTTCAGAATTCTTGACCTCCACAATTATAAGATGATAAATGTGTGTTGTTTCGAATCACTAAGCTTGTGGCAATTAGTTACAGGAATATTAGAATACTTATACAGTTATTTTGGTAGTTTCTTAATTGTGGTATCTTGTCCCTGTGTGCTTGGTTAGTTTTCATTATGAACCACATGTATTCCCTTGAAATTATTTATGCAAGGTCTTCATGGCCTAGGTTGAAAGTGAGTTCCTCTGGAGAACATTTGCTCGTATCAGGCCCTGTGGGTACTACATATTCCAGTCTACTGTAAAGTATTTCCACGTTGTGACTGTATTTTTCGAACATCAAGTAAATTGCCCTGTTTATGTTTTCATATCTTTTCTTTGGTATACTATAAGATTTTCTTCTATCTTACAAAAAACCACAGATGTAAGGATGTCCTCACATCTTTGGTTGTTTAGGAGATAGAACATCAGCACAGCACGATAGATAGATGGAATGGCTTCTCAAGTAGGAGTACATTACTCTCTTTAGCAGGCCCCTATCAACAACGAGATGCCCAAAAACTCTCAGTAAGAAGGCTTCCATGCCTGTTACTTGAGAGAAGAAAAGAAAGGTGTTTAGGGATTCATGCCCTTATCTTTTGTCCTTTCAACTTTTATCTTGCTCCTGCATTGTGGTTGCTACTTCTGCTATTCTGTTATTGCTGTTGCTGTTGTTATTGCAATTCCATCTGCTTTTATCTTTCCTGCACAGTTTAAAAGAACTGAAGAGTTTGAAGTAACTAATTTGAAGTCATAATCAAAAGAGAAATGGCAGCTGCATATTGTGCAGGTTTTATAACTACCTGAGATTACATTATAATTAACTAAATGCCATACAAAGGCAATATTTTGCTTGTTGGAAAATAAAGCTAAGCGTGTGATGCAATGAATTCCATAGCCATATTTTATCTAAAGGCAGATGCTAGCATGACTTGGAGTTTTTCCAGGTTTAAAGACTATAAACTTTATCAAGAATCTTAACCAAAGACAGTTGTTTCGTTCCCTACCATCTGTGCAGCAGCAAGATGCCATATAAAAAAATCAATCCAGGGTATGGTAATTACACTATGGATATATTGGTACCCTAAAGCAGCAGTCCCCAACATTTTTAGCACCAGGAACAAGTTTCATGGAAGACAATTTTTCTCATACCAGAGTGGAGGGATGGTTTCAGGATGATTCAAGTACATTACATTTATTGTGCAGTCAAACCTCTCTGCTAATGATGATCAGTATTTGCAGCTGCTCCCAGCGCTAACATCACTCCCTCAGCTCCACCTCAGACCATCAGGCATTAGATTCTCACATGGAAAGCGCAACCTAGATCCCCTGCATGCACAGTTTATGGTAGGGTTCATGCTCCTATGAGAATCGAATGCCTCTGCTGATCTGACAGGAAGCAGAGCTTATGCAGTGATGATGCAAGTGATGGAGATCAGCTGTAAATACGGATGAAACTTCACTCTCTTGCCTGCCACTCACCTCCTGCTGTGCAGCCTGGTTCCTCAGGGGCCACAGACTGGTACATGTCCACAGCCCAGGGGTTGGGAACTGCAGCCCTAAAGGCCATTAGTTAGTTAGCATTATAAAATTTAATTCTTGGCTGGGCACAGTGGCTCACACCTGTAATCCTAGCACTCTGGGAGGCCGAGGCGGGAGGATCGCTCAAGGTCAGGAGTTCGAGACCAGCCTGAGCAAGAGCGAGACCCCGTCTCTACTAAAAGCAGAAAGAAATTAGCTGGACAACTAAAAATATATAGAAAAAATTAGCTAGTCATGGTGGTATATGCCTGTAGTCCCAGCTACTCAGGAGGCTGAGGCAGGAAGATTGCTTGAGCCCAGGAGTTTGAGTTTGCTCTGAGCTAGGCTGATGCCACGGCACTCTAGCCTGGGCAACAGAGTAAGACTCTGTCTCAAAAAATAAATAAATAAAATAAAATAAAATAAAATAAAATTTAATTCTTTACTATTAGTAAATAATAAGCACTTTTACATTATAGATATTTTATAGAAAGAATGGTAAATATCATCTACTAAATAACTATTTAATTTTTCTGACATAGAATAATTGATAATAACTTTTAATGAATATGTCTCCTACTTATCTAATAATCATTAATTTTTTTAAGTGTACATAATAAAATATCTGAAGTTATGCATCTAGAACCTAGAGTAGTCTATGTTTAAAGTGGCTTGGGTTGATGCCAAAGCATACGGCTCTTCTCAAAGATAACTGCCTGTCTCTCTGATTGGTCCCTCTGAAGTGTACTTACGTATGCCATCTGGCCCATGTTATAAATCAGGCCACCTTAAATAAGTTCATAAAGATCCACCAGGTTATTTCTTCTTAACTCACTCATCCATTCAATCAGTAAATACTCAGTACAAGGCATTTACCTAAATGTTCGAGATACATCAGTGGACACAGATGGCAAAGTTTTTACCTCCCAGAAATGACAGTCTAACAAGTAATTTATGATAAGCACATGTTATATAAAAGTGATAAGTGTTATGGCAGAAACAGTAGAACATGATAAGGAAGATGTGGAGTGTTGTGGGTGTTGCAGTTTTAAATAGGGTAGTTATGATAAGCCTTCTGAGAAGGTGTTATCTGAACAGCAACTTAAAGGAGTCATGGAGTTAGCCATGTGGATGTCAGGAGGAAATACATTCTATGCAAAAGAAACAGTGCAAAAGCCCTGAGGCAGACGCAAGTCTAACATAATTGGTGAATAGTAAAGAAGGCTATCTCTCTGAGGAGAGTAAAAGGAGAGAGTAGTAGGACTTGAGAATGGAGAGGGACTGGAGGGACAGATCGTGAGAATTTAATGGACCATTATGTGGATGTGAGCTGTTCTATGAATGAAATCGGGGAGCCAAGGGACAAGTTTGAACTGAACATTAAACTTCATCTGACATTTACTGTAAAAGGATCGCTCTGGCTGCTGAATGGAAAAGAAGCCGTAGTTAGAGAAACACAGAAAATGTGAAACTACAACTATGACTACTCAGGCTACTGTGTTCCCCAGACAAGAGATGATGGTGGCATGGACCCAGTGTAGTAGCAGACCCCGTGACAGATGAACAGACCACAGTGAGACTCATTTTGTAGATGGCAAATGCTTTGAGGTTCTAGTAGATACGGAAAAGCTCCCTGTCAAGTGAAGGGCATGTGAAACCCCTTCTGTCTTTAAAAAGATCAGTTACATAACACTGATACTGTTGGGGAAATAACTGCCCATAATAGGCAAGATACATACCAAAATATCAGGTACATCGATATTTGTGACCTCCCAAGAGAATACTTTTATTTGAATACTATAACTAATTTCTTCAACTTTGATACCAAAAATAGTTAATGAACTGTTAATGCAGTTCTAGTTATTAAAATAATGCACTTCTAGTTTTAAAATAAATGTACAATATTTTCATTGGTTTCCATTGTAGTTGTAGTTAAGGACTAAAGGTGTAGGAAGAAGAGAGAAAGAGAAAGCACGGTTAATGATCTTCAGAAATAATTGCTTTATTTTCTAGACCTGTTTCAGAGTAGAAATGTAGAAGAGAATGACTGAGCATGATGGCCTTGTGATTTAAAATTTAGAAAAAAACGAGACGGAATATTGATCTTTTCTCCTCTCTAAAAAGGCAGAGAGAGTCACACAATTTATTGTTCTTCTTCTTGAGTAAGCACTATGACAAAAAAGCAAGAAAGGCTTCGCTGAAGCAAAGTGGGAAAAGGCTGTTTGGCCGCAATAAAGGTTCAGTTATGCCTTCGTTTACTGAGAATCCATCATGGGCTTAGGTGTCTGTGAGACACTGAGTCAAATACAGATGCCACTCTCCCTTAGCCATGTGTATTGCTTTAGGAAAGTCAAGCAATCTCACCCTGTTTTAGAGTCCTTATTTTTAAAATATATTCTGAATATCATCTAAAATTATATAAAAGTTTCATGGTCGTAGTTATCATTTCATCCTTTTTACTAGCTATTATTCACTATTTTGTATATCTATTGAAATAATGTTATAGAAAATTGGATCCCACTGTGCTCTATACTCACTTTAAAAAAAAAAAAAAAAAGAAAGGAAAAGGTAACTAAGAAGAACCCACAGTGTACATCGTGTACATCGTGTATATTTTCTGGAACAGGAAAGGAAAATGCCTAAAGAGGGAAACTGAACAGTTGGTATTTTGTTAGGAGGGGATTTTTTTCCCAGTTGCAACAATAACTTGATGAGGTTGCCAATATTTTCTACCTCAACGTGTGCTTATTAAAAGGATTTAAAAAGACAGTGAGGTGGAGAATGCGGTGGCAATCAGGCTAAGTGGCTATGTATTTTAATTCTCTGATGGAAAGGGCAAAACAGTGAGAAGGGCTATTCTTTTGGTACATGCCAAAATAGACATACTCAGAATACAATTTGAACCAGCCTCCTCTGCACTTAACTAAACACTTCTCCCATCTCCACGTGGCTTACTTGACTGAAAAAAATCCACTAATAGATAGAAAGCACCTATTATATAACATGCTTAACACTGAGCTAGGCACAGGGAGGGAAGAGAAAGCACCAATACGCAACTTTTGTCATATTGGTGATATAAGAATAGAACATATGAATAACAGCAGCAAACCAGAAAGATAGGAATTGTACAATAACGTTCACAGCACTAGTTTTAAGTTCCATGTAGGTCAAGGAACTAACACCACCTCAGAATGTTAGAGACAGCTCTACGGTTGGATGGGAGCTTTAAGTCAAGTCTTGAAGGATAGGTAAGAGCTGGATATTTAGACAAGAAAGGGAAGCTAGACTTAAAATAAGACTAACGTGTGTTTAACTCTCCGCTCCATTAATTATAAGCTGCATGGTCCTTGGAAAATTAATAACCACTAGGTTACTTCATTGTGTATTGGAATTACATGAGAATCTGTCATATGAGATTACTGGAAGATTTCAAGGAGATGATGCATGTAAAAGTGCATCACACAGAGCCTCTCATGTAGCAAGTTCTCAGTAAATGATAATTGTTCTTGTTCTTTTTATTGAAACTATTACTATTGACCAAATGAGGATAAAAACATTGACCTCAGAAAATTATTGTACAGAAAAGCATTTAACACAGTAACTAGCTTTTAGGGTGTTAATATAAAATATTTGCATATGCATTTGGAGATGGGATTGAGGTGTGCAGTGTTTATGAAACAGTGGATACAAAAAGCTCATGAAAGCAAAGCGTAGATGTTGATTCAAGTCCAACAGAACCAAAAAGAAAAGTAAGTACTGGAAGATGTTGATTAAATGTTCTGAGATGGGAGAACTAGAACCTTTTTGCTTTAGTGTAGATTAGCAATGTGTTTAATCATTTGGGGCAATTGTATTACAATTATATAATGGCCCCCACACGGGGCGTAGACAAAGATTCTGAACATACAAGGCTGCGCATCAGAGTGGAATGAGGCCATTATTTCCTTTGGGTAGGATTCATTTCTCTTACACAAAAACACCCGGTGCTCTTTGTTTTTCAATTCAACATTTCTAGTGTAAATAATTTATGCTAATACAGGCAGATAGCACAGAGCATGTAAGGAACTGAAATGAATTTGAGTCTCAAATGAGAAACGTTGCAGTGTTGACAATAGCAAGACGGTCTTTTGGAAACAGAGCAAGTCTCATTATTTTTCCATACTAATCAACAAGGGATTTGGTGGAAAGGGTGGTTAAGTGGCTGAAGTTTTAGTTTTGACTTCCTTTGCCTCCACGGAGACAATTACTGTCAGGCTCAATTAGATTTCCCAAATTCGTAGATAAAATTCTATGCAGTTTATAATTTAAGGAATTCTTAGAGCATCTCTCAAATACCACAAGTCTGTCAGCTATATAGGAGCATGAAAATAGTCTCTGGCAATATTGTCTTGTGGTTTTCATTTCAACTTTCCTTTTTCTGCTTCCTTGGGTTTGAAGTCACTTGAAATTAAAATAAAGAATTTGGAAAATATTTTTACATGTTACATATTTTGAGATATATGTTATTAATAGGGTGTGAACTCTAAGAAGTTGAGCTAAAATAACTAATGTAAATATTATTTAGCTAGAAATAAATCTTGACATTCAAGTTCAGTTTATACTTATATAGTCAATTTGCATTCTTTTACAAGAGATCTATTCAGCAAGTAAAATTGATTGATTTCAATGAATTAGAACAATTGAAAAATGCATCTCTAAAATTATACTGAATATATAATATTTGTTCAAACCAAGAAATTATTTTTTTTCAAGTAGAGGGGAAAATATTTTGTGAAACTTTTCTCGTTGTTCAGATTCTGATGTAAGAATTGGTTCTAACAGGAGTGCATAAATTTGCACACAGATACCACAGGTATCTTTACCTCACCCAAAGCAGATGTCAATATTTGACCATGGAACACTTAATTGTGTTCAGCCATAGAATCTCTTTCAACCCATTACTCAAGTCAGTCCTAACAGTGTATCCCTCCCTTTAGCACCTATTGCCACTCCCTGACTTTGCAAAAACAGTCTTTAATTAGAAGAGGAAAACAAAACAAAACATAAATGGTCACTATAAGAGAGTTTAAATCCTCAGAATTCTGAACAAAGGAACAAAATAAATTTGAACTCCACGTTTCCTCATGCCAGAGTTGGACATTTGGTTTTATGAAGATCATTGTCCAAATGCCTCTCATGATTAAGCGTGCCATAGCATTGCTCTGTCAAGATGGGATAAGGTGACTTCATGTTTTGTGATACTCATTACCAACAATTCAGTGTGCACCTAAATAGCTTCTGAAGAAAAACAAACGTGCTCAATTGCTGTTTCTGTGGCAAATAAATACGGTATTAAAACTGTTGTGTGTCTTTGGAGGAAAAAAATGTGAAATACTCTGTCTAATAACAAACATTTCTGGATGGATTTCCTTATTGCATCTCTTACAACATTCTGTCAGCATTAGGAGATACAAGCTGAAAGGGACTTCAGAGGGAATGACCCATGCCCAGGAAAAACTGATGACCATTATTTCTTGCACAGACTTACTTTTTAAAAGGCTCTAAAAGATAAGTATTGTAATGGATGAGGAAGAAAAAATGACCAAAATTCTTCTCTAAGGAATTATTGTCTACCCTTGAAAAATACCATGAGGCTATGGTGGACTCAACAGGGATGCTGGTGATGTCTGGGGAAACAGAATTCCTCTGGCCTCATTCTACCTTCTTATGCAGTAGGAGTCCTTCAGAATCTCTTTACATTGCAGGAGAAATAAATATGATGAGAACATGACATGTCAAAAGGGTCAAGCTCAGAAATTGAGAATTGGTTATGAAAAGTTTGTTGATATTTTCATGTAATAGAATATTTTTTAGCAATGACAAAGAATAGACTGCTGATATACATGCTGGGTTAAGCATTTCATAGATACTCATGCAACTGAGATTTCTTTTTTTCTTTTTTTTTTATTAGCGAATGAATCTCACTCTGTCACTCAGGCTGGAGTGCAATGGTGCAATCATGGCTCACTGCAGCCTCAAACTCAGGGATTCAAGCAATCTTCTCACCTTATCCTCCAAGTAGCTGATACTACAGGTATGTGCTACCATGACTGGGTAATTTTTTAAGTTATTTTTGTAGAGATGGGGTCTCACTATGTTGCCCAGCCTGGTCTCAAACTCCTGGCCTCAAGTGATCTTCTTGCCTTGGCCTCCCAAAGTGGGGGCATTACACATCTGGCCCAGATCTTCTCTATCTTTACATTTTTATTTGTTTATCCCATAAGTAACTGAGAGTGATGCAGTAAAATTGGCCATCATGCACTAATTTTCAATTGTGCACCTTTTCTTGTAGCTTTATTGACTCTTTTCTTTATATGTTTGAAGCAATTTTGTTAGGGCCAAGCAAGATAAAATACATTTGATCCTGGAATTACACCTTTTTCAAATGATGACTACCTGCATTCCTAATAATGATCTTTTTTCTTTTTTCTGGTAAACTTTTTTTTTTGATGTTATTACAACTGTTCAAACCTCATTTTGTTAAATATTTTCTGGTTATATTTATTCTTAATACTTATACTTCAGTATTCTGTCCTTATGGTTTAGGTGAATCTCTTAGAAGCAATATAGTCTTTAATTTATTTCCATTGTAATAATTTTTCTCATTTCTAGTGAATATATTCTCTTTACAACTATTATGATTATAGATGAGTCAATTTGTTTCTAACATCTTTTGTGGTTTTTCTGGTTGTTCTACTTTCTTTAAATGTTCCCCTCATTATTGTTTTCTTTTCAGTAAATTTTTAAATATCATGTCCCAAGTTTTATCCTCTACTAACTTATGTTTTTAAATATTAATATAACTCCTTTTAAAGTATTTAATTAAAAAAAATTGCATATACATTTCACATGATCTAAAGTCAATCAGTATCTACCCTCTATGCAAATAGGCTATTTTTAAGTGTTTAACTCTGTCCACCTGCCAACTAATATTATTATTGCCCAAAATTTTAGTTATTTTTGACATGACAAATTAAGCATTATTTTAAATATTTTTTACAAGAAAGATATTTGTTCATATTTATCCAATGTTTACCAATTTCTATATATTATATACATTTTTACTCCTTGCAATTCAAACTTTCATTCTAGTGTCATTTCTCTCCTGCCTGAAAGTTTCTTTAGTGAGGATCTATGACTGTTAAACAATTCTCAATTTTCGTCACTCCTAACAATGTCTTTGGTTTATCCTCAATCTTGAAAGAGAGCTTATCTGGTCACACAATTCTTGATTGGCAGATTCTTTCTTACAAGAATTTGATTACATTATTTGCATATTTAATTGTTTCCATCATTTTAAGCTAGAAGCCAAGACAGCTATAGTACCAGAAAAAGAGTTATGTTACTTTATAATTTTGTTGTTTTGGCCCCATGTTTTCAACAGCAAGTTTTATAATCACTGGCAGGGGAAGGCTAAATAATTTCCATTTAAGGTTTTTTTTTTTTTTTGTAATGTTTAATGTTATTAAATGCCTATTTCCTGACTTGTGTACCCTAAATAAAATGCTTATAACTTTGATCTTTTTTTAAAATTTTTTTTTATTTTAGCATATTACGGGGGTACAAATGTTTAGGTTACATATATTGCCTTTACCCCACAGAAGTCAGAGCTTCAAGCATGCCCATCCCTCAGATGATGCACACCGTACCCATTAGGTGTGTATATACCCATCCCCTCCTCACCCCTCCCATCTGCCCGACACCCGATGAACGTTAGTACTATATGTGCACATAAGTGTTGATCAGTTAATACCAATTTGATGGTGAGTACATGTGGTGCTTATTTTTCCATTCTTGTGATACTTCACTTAGTAGAATGGATTCCAGCTCTATCCAGGATAATACAAGAGGTGCTACATCACCATTGTTTTTTGTGATTGAGTAGAACTCCGTGGTATACACATATCGCATTTTATTAATCTACTCATGTATTGATGGGCACTTGGGTTGTTTCCACATCTTTGCAATTGTGATTTCTGCTGCTGTAAACGTTTGAGTGCAACTGTCTTTTTTATAGAATGTCTTCTTTTTCCTTGGATAGATGCCCAGTAATGGGATTGCTGGATCAAATGGTAGTTCTACCATTTAAGGTATCTCCATATTACTTTCCACAGAGGTTTTACTAATTTGAAGTCTCACCAGCAGTGTATGAGTGTTCCTATCTCTCCACATCCACACCAACATTTATTGTTTGGGGACTTTTTGACAAAGGCCATTGTCACTGGAGTTAAGTGATATCTCATTGTGGTTTTGATTGTTAAAGAATGCTTACAGGCCTAGAATATCTTAAAATTTTAGAACATATTTCATTCCGTACAGAGTAGAGGTAGCCCAAATGTGGAAGGAAGAGATGGGTAACAAACATTTACTGAATTATTTTTTGAGCTAGATGCAATGCTATATACTTTATACATAAAAATTTACTGAATCCAGAAAATGAATATGTCAGCTTGGTATTATCATTCCTATTTAACGTGAGGAGTCTCAGATGCTAAAGTTGAGGTTTACTCTATTTTCCCTTTTGTTTATAAGACTCTGTAAGCCCTTTGAAGGGAGGTGCATTATCATGTTCATCTTTTTCTTCCCAGTACAGTATTTATGCCATACACACAGTTCTGATGCATCCTTCCAGGTCAAGGGAGTTCAATTGGTAGAACACTTTGGAACTCTTTCTGCCTCTTTCCTCACCTCCTCGGAGGAAGTGGAATAACTTATCAGGTTAATAAATTTGGTAAGAATAAACTGTATGTGCTCAAATTCTTATCTCCTACTCTTTTTCTCATATGGACATGAGCTGCTGCCCACAGAGATAAGGAGCTCCTCTCCTTTCCTCTGTCACTGCAATCCCACCTGGTCAGTCCTTGCACATATGGGAGCCTGTCTCAGTGCAATACTACCATGGTGATATAGGTAAGTTTGCCTAATTCGGGAATTTAAGTAACAGGCCTATTTGTTTTTACACAAAGCTATATCATTTAACTTAATCCTTATTAATAAAAATGGTGACATTTCCATCTCTCACATATATTTTGTCTTATTTCTCATTTTATTTAGTCACTTGCCAGGGAGAAAGGGTGCCCCTCTGAGACCACAATATAGTATAGTGCCTTCTGCAGAATGTGCTCTCAATAAATAGTAAAGCATTAAATACATCAACAGTGGACCGTAATGTAAAGTGTGGATTTGGGGGTGATTATGACGTGTTAATATAGGTTCATCGATTATAGCAAATGGAGAGGATGTTATTAACTGGGGAGGCTATTCATAAGGAGGCATATGGGAAGTCTCTGTACCTTCCTCTCTTTTTTGCTACGAACCTAAAACTGCTCAAGAAAGTAAAGTCTTTAAAAAAAAAGTAATGGCTAAGAAAGTTCTAGAATTGATGAAAAATATGAAACTCTGCATTCTGGGTTGTCAAAAAAAAAAAACAAGCAGAATTAAAAAAAAAATTTCTAGCTAAACGTATTGCAGGAAATTTTGTAGAACACAAACACATAGAAAAGCTTTTCAAAGGAACCACAAAGAATTTGCCTCAAAAACAAAACAAAACAAAAAAACGTGAAAAAAAAAAAAAGAGAAAAGAAACTCTATCTGAGAAATGTTAGCCCTTTCAAATTATCAGGCCCAGAGAGGCATTGGAATGAAACAGCAGTCATGTCACTCCTCCTTGAGCTCAACAATTATTTTTTAAAGCCACTTGCTATTTTTAAAATGCCATATGCTGGACAGCATAACTCACACCCTATAGTTCAACAATATATAATTACTTATTAATCAATGTTATCTCTGTTAACCAATGAAAATTCCTGTCAAACAACTTTGTATCAGCCCACTCCTTGCTCCTTTAAGCTGACTTGTCAATTGCGACAACAAAATCAAAAGAAAGTGAAACAATATATTTAAATTATTGAGAAAATAACTGTCTAATACTATTGTATATTCAATTTAGGCAAATTCTCTTAAAAATAAGGATTAAATAAAGACAATTTTAGATTACTAAAAACAAAGTTTCCCATGAATATGCTTTTAGTAAATTAAATTCTTTATAAAAACATACTCCAGAAGGAGGAATATGATGAAAAGAAAGGAAAGAAATTCTGAAATGCAAGAAAAATAGAGTAAGCAAAGAAAATAAAAAGAACATGGGATCAATACAAAGAAACACGGAGGGCATAATATATTGGCAACAGACAGATGCAGTAGAAATAGTATTTGAGTAATGTCTAGGTCTGATGCTACCAGTACAAGTGATGTGACCAGAGGAAGGCAGAAACCGCTCAGTTTCTGCACTAAAAAGACAAAGGTATTTATGACTTTCTATCTCAATGGTTTTTCTGAAGATGAAGGAGACCACAGATGTGGTTCCACTTAAAATCCAGAGATGGATATGGTAATTATTTAAATTAGCTATGCTACTTTGGTCAGCTAATCGATGCAAAAAGAATTACATTGAGCCTGCTAGCAATTGAAACCTCTTTGAATAATTTTTAAACAAATTCCATATTTAGAGAAAGCACTTTTATTCTTGGTACTAGGGTACCTCAAATGGAAAAACAAAATAAAAAAACCTCAACAATTTAATTTCAAATGGTCCAAAAGAGTGGCTCAAAATAGGCTCAAGAATCAAGGAAAGAGGAGTGAAATCATCAGCAGAAAGAATTGACAAAAAATATTGGTCTTTCATCAGAAAATCAAAATTGTATAAAAGAAGATATTAAATCTTATATTTTCTCCCCTTCTGGTTATAAAACACATTTTGCATTAAAACACAACTACCATTCTCTTATGGAAACAAAAATAAAATTTCCGTAGTTTGTAAATAGCCTCTTGGATAGCCTGATATTCTTGACAAAATAAGTTACTGAAGCATCTGCTGTTGTTACTCTCATAGCATTCCATGGTAAGCTCATAAATTAGCAGGGATATTTCAGAATAGGAAACTGGAGCATTGAACAAAAGCATCAAAAAACATTAAGCTGTATCAGGCTCACCATCTGAAGTGTTTACAGGGAGGAAATGTGTGTTTTCATCTGACTAAAACTGGTGATGAAGCTGAGTACTTCACTTTTCTATTTAATGTTATAAACTATACTATATGTGGTTGAGAATTTAAGAAGCTTAAAATTAATGTGTTTGAGGAAGAAGAAAGATACAATATTTTAATATCTAACATGCTGCAGAAAAACTGGAGTGTGTTAACATTACACATTACTCTTACCATCTGCTGTGTTTATATAATGTAAAGTGATGTATCATTTTTTTCATACTTGAAATTGTTTTTCTCCCAGTGAGTTCTTGAAGACAAACAGAAAGAAAAATGTTTATTTTTTCTTTTAATTTTAGTGAAATTGTAGCTCCAATGGATTGTTTTAAATTACCTTTAAACATGAAGTTGTCTATTGCATCACTGCATATAACAGCAAAAAAAAAAGCAGAACAAAACGTAAAATGATTTGAGTGTGTCAAAAGGATGTAATCTGTCTATACAATGAAATGCCATGCAATCTTCAAGAGGAATAATACAATTTATACATTTTGATTTAGAATTAATAAGTTGATAGGTGAAAAAAGAAGTTGCAAAATAATAGCAATTATATATGTACCCCGAAACTGAGTTTATGTGTTTTAGTGTACTTTGGTTAATTGCTTTCCCAATATTTATTCACCTACCCTTTTGCAACAGTATCCTAAATTTTATCTGTAGATGATGGGGACTGAGTGGCTGAAGTCCCATACACCTTTCCTATGGTGATTTGGTAAGAAATGGGCATAAGACCCAATTCAAGCAACATGGCCCAAGAAGACTCAATTCCAGAATTATTGTTGGAAATATCAGAGCAGCAGGCATTCTATATTTTGACTAGCTATAGACTCGAATGTGGGTGTATGTAGCTCTGGCACCTGCTAGTAGCCACTTCACTCTCACAAATGAAAGTTTACCAACAAGGGGGCCAACCAGAGTGAAGCTAAGAAATGGAGAGAGGAAAATGGAATCGGGACACCTACTTGAGCCACTGGACCAAACCTAACCTGAAGTTAGTCTCAGTTCCCCACTTGGTTTCTGCTGACATTCTGGTAGAGGAGAATGGTGCCTCATTACAGTTGGGCAAGAGCGGCAGTTCAGGCTCCCACTGGCCCTCTGCCATCACCACCCTGGCTGGGAGGGGCAGGACTGCCTCACACTGCTTCCCACATGCCTCCTCTGAAACCAGCAAGAAGGCTGGAGTCAGTACTCTTGGTAGGTCATGAATGTTCAGGTGTCCCACATGGCCTTTTCTGACACCAATCCAGTGTGGAAGAGGATGAGCAGCTTTTCACTGCTGGGTAGGAGTGGAAGTCCAGGCTTTGCATGGGGTCCCCCACACCAGTGGGATGAAAGTCTTAAGTTCCCTACTCAGCGTCCTCTGACACCACCCAGGTTAAAAGGAGTGGGCTGCTTCTTTATAGCCTGGTATAAATGGAAGTCTAGGCTTCCACTTCACTTTTGCTGATGGTTTTGGGGGTAAGGACTCAGTTTTGTTTTGTTGTTTTCCTGTTGGGTATGGTCAAAGTAGAGCAATTACTGTCTAAACATTTTCTCTCTTGCCACGCTGCTCTTTTCTGATCTTTGGATGGAGAGAGTAGGCTTTTCTTGGGGCTTTCTTTTCCTCACTCATAGGCATTTTGGGGTTACCAGCTTCTCTAGCACCCAGCCTGTGATATATGAAGCAAGAGAAAACTAAGAGAATTTACCGCCTTGCCTTCCTTGTACCCAATGTTCTTAGCCAATCTGTCTTCTTCTTTCCACCTTTCAGAGTTTTATGTTTCTTTATATATAATGTCCAGGCTTTTTAGCTGTGCTTAGCAGGAGAACTAGGGAAAAGTGCATCTACATCTGGAAGTGGAAAAATACTATTTTGTATTATTTTACTTCTAAATTTATTGGGGTTGTCTGTATTATCCAGAACATGGTCCATCTTAATGATTTTTCCATGTGTCCTTGAATGGAATGTATGTATATACTTTTGTTGCTGACTAGAGTATTCTATACATGTCATTTAGGTCAATTTCATTTACAGTTTTGTTTAGATCCTCTGTATCCTTACAGAATTCCTCTAAGGTTGTAATTCAAAGCATCTCTCAATCAAACAATAAAGCATATTGTTATTATTAAGAAGCAAAAAGCTAAGGTAGAGAAGTTCTTATCCTGAAGACATTTGTAGGTATGGCTTTTGTATAATGCAGTGAGCTCCATTAATATTCGTAGGTGATTCATAAATATTTAAGAGAATCATATATGCAGAAACATTGCCAGCTTGGAGCAAAAGGGACAGAAACAGCACAAAATGAAAAGAAACTTTGGAACCCCAAACTTTGACAAGCCAGAAACAAGCTGAGGAAACTACTCAGCTAAAAGCGTGTGATACATGTCATGGCAAAGGAAGGGTGATTCAGAAGGCAGAAGCAATTGTCTACAGGGAAGAACCAAGAGCTCTGAGGGTGGAGTTGAGGGTTCTGGAGAATAATTTCCAGGAAGCAACAGGACTGAGTCCTGATCAAAGAACTTCCAACATTTGCCTAGATGAATTTTAGAATTGCTACGGGTCTGTGACTCCTTTTTGCTTCTCATTTTTCTCTTTGGAAACGGCAATCTCTATAATGATGAGCATCATTGTATGTTGGCTGGGTAGAGGCAGATGACTTGTCCCTTTATTTCACAGCCCTGTGGGTTGAGAGGAACTGTACTCAGGAGACAGCATGTAGGAGCTACATATGAGATAACATATCCATCTGGACTTGATTTAGATGAGATGATACTAGAGGTTTTTCTGACGCTGTAATGGGATAAGATTTGGCAAGGGATGGGGAAGCATGGGAGGGTGTGAGTATATTTTGCATTTGGGAGGATCTTGGATCATTCATGGCCAGAGGGCAGACTCTGGTAACCAGAGTTCCAGAGGGCCCCCAATTATGGTCTGTCTTTCTCTCCCTTTCCCTCATGGTTCTTATTCTCTGGGGGAAGCTATGTCATGAGCAGTCAAACAGAGAGCCCCACACGATGAGTAAAAAAAGCCTCCTGCCAATGACCAAAAGAGCGAGCTCAGAAGTGACTCTTCCAGATGAGACAGCAGCTTCAGTCAACAGCTCAACTGCAGTCTGATGAGACATGTTGAGCCACAAGTACTCAGCTAAGCTGATGCCAGACTCCTAAGTCTAAAAAACTCTGTGAAATAGTAATTTTTTGTTGTTTTCACTGATAAATTTTGGATAACTTGTTATACAGCAATAAATAAGTAATACACCAAACTTCCACAACCATAATAATCTATAAAGATTTTGTCTACATACTTATTTCTATGGTCCTATTCCTAGCGAATGTTTTCAAAATGGATTTGTGAATCAGCCTTGCAAACTGTCATTACATCCTAAGTATGGTTGCTTCCTGAGCAAAAGGCTAGCTTCCCCTAATTTGGTGGCATTTTTTTCAGTAGGACATTTGATTATAGCAGAAGACTCCGTGGTATTGCAATCTATGCCAAACAGTTCTGCGCTTCTGTTTTGCCTTTAGGGAAATTGATGACCAACCCAAGTGAAGGGCTACTCTCTAAACTCACTGTTGCCATGCGACACAGAGCATGGGTTTTATCTTTTATTTTCTTATATTTTTATCAGTTAACTCTCAATTGCCGTGCTAAGCTCAACTGAAATCAGTAATCCTTACACGTAGGTGTTTGTCTGCTTTTCTTGGCAAGTAATAGTTTGGGGTTCATGTAAGGTGAACCATTTAAGGCAGACCCTGTTGAATAATAGGGTGATTTAAATGAGGTTTGTTGGAAATGGATCTTTGGTTCCAAATCAGCCTGCAGTTGCATTGTGACTTGGTTGATCGCACTTCTTTATTTTTTATTCTCTCTCTCTTTTCCTGGTTTCCAATCACAACAAGCACTAGGGCATATTTCATGGTTTGCAATTAATTCTGATATCTTTAAAGGGTTTTAGAGTAAGTCTTTATTTTTTTTTCTTCCTTTTTTTTAAGAAGAGTAGAGATTGTTACTGTTATGCTTCATGTAGTTTTATTAAAACAGAAAGCCTAGTGTAAATTATTTTTTTGGCAGATATGACAACAGACTCTTTTAATGTTCTACTTGGCAGCATTTGCTTTATGAATATACACTGCCCTCTTTAACGATGTGCTGCTTAGGTTTCTAGGGACAGAGGATGCACTCTCTGTAAGGCATATGCACCAAGGAAGTATTAGTATTTCTTTAATGCATTCTACTACCTATTTAAGAAGGAAAATAGACCATCAAATATTAATTTTTGTTACTGTTTGTGCTTTTTGTTTTTGTACTACTGTCTTTTAATAGCAACATTCCATTCTTCTACTTTGTGTCTTCTCCACATCTGGTTTTAGGCCATGTTTGTTCAGAATAGATGTAAGATGAACTTATATTATTTATTTCACCTGTTTTGCCTAATATCTGTCCTAGATATTGCATGTTGGCTTATGTTATATTAAAAAGCTTTTAAAAATATAGACCAGGCAGTACCTGTTTAGTTGGCTTTCAGAAAGTAAAAAGGTCAGCTGCTCTGTATTAGAAATAAGAAATGGAGTGCTTGTATATATGTGTGTAATTGCAAACTATTACATTACTATTATATTTTATTATGCTAAAAAAGCATGATATGCCACTTGAATATACCTCTTTCTCTCTCTTCTCTTTACTCATAACTTTCTTAGGAAACCTAGCTGTCTTTATTTATATTGTAAACAGTGTTCAATATGGAAAGTTAGCAGGTGTAGGCGTGGATGTAAAAAACACTTAAAGCATTCTGATATGGCACAGGTTTGTCCCTTCTTTCCAAGTAGCTCTGCCAAGTGATGATAGGGACCAGAGAGAGAGAGAGAGAGAGAGAAGACTCCTGGTTAGAGTAGATTTAGGGCAATGTTGTTGGCAGTTTTCATTCCACACTTTTCCCTGCCTGATCCTCTTCCAGATATTTCACCAACCAGATAAAACAAACCATGACTAAGTACATATTAATAGTCAAATATATTCCATAAGGCATCTCCATGTTCTAAGAAACAATCTAAGAATACACTAGGCATATGCTATGTGTTAAACAACCATAGTAACATAAATAAGAGAAGAATTTTGAATGCCAAGAAAATGACTTGTTACCATGCATGCTATCACTCTTTGTCCCCCCTCAAATTATCTGTGGGGGCAAGTAGGGTTTTTTCCTGTTTATTTGATTATTTTTAATTTGAAGTTCACTGTATATGGATTAAGAAATAGAATTTTAAAAGAATTAAAAATAAAATACAAAGAAAAACGGAACATACTAGCTTGTTGATCAGGCACTTAGATGTCAAGGCTATGCCAAATTTATCTTAGTTTCTAAACACTTTGTGTCAATTTTTGTATTTATTGCAAACTCTTAACAAACAGTTCGTGGACTGGCATTTGTCCACTGGACACACCTTGAGTAGCATGGCAATGACTGATATGAAAAAAATGATGCAGCTAGAGACTCCAGGCATTTTTTAACAAAGACAGTTTTCCTCAACCTGACTTAAAGCCCAATATACTCAAAGGATACAACATATTCCTATGAGTACTATTGGCTTACTACGGTAAGGAAAATTAGGATCTTTCACAGCTCTGTGTGAAGTTTGAAAATGTTCCCCATATAATCTGGTGTATACTTCTTGCTCTCTCTTAGAATCATTGTGGTAAGAAACCAATTTATCATCCACAAATTGTTACTGAGATTCAATTCTGTATGAGGTCCTATGCTATACACATATTAATAAAATTACAAAGACATATGAGACAAAGACCGGAGCACTAGCAATAAATGAAAGAGTGGAGATACCAGTGGGACTCATGAAAAAATGACTAATGATACACAGTAATTTGTGAAAAGGAAATTTGTGCATTGGATAGAGTATAGATTGAATATGATGTCAGAGATTTAAATGCCAGTTATATCACTTCCTAATTTTTTAACTTAGATTTTTAATCTCAAATTTATAATAGAGTTGTTGTGAAAATTTAACTCAAGTTTTATACGGGTTCAAACAAAAACAATGCTGGGAAAGGGGAGAAGTAGCATGAACATATTCCTTATAAAAAATGTTTAAGAAGATTATTTTATGTGACAACCCAGATACATAACACCTAGCCCTACTTCTAAAGATGTGTGTTGTTCTGCCATATACAAAAATTGATAAAGAAAAGGCCAAACTTATAAGTACCATTAGGGATGAATATATGAGATGATATACATAAAGCAAGTAGGACAGAGCATGCCACATAGTTTATGTTCAATAAATGGAACCCATGTCTCATTTTATTTAATTTTTTTCTAGCAATATTAACTTCTTAGAACAAGCTAATTTTATATCTATATAAAATAGCACATTGGTAAAGCTCTGGTTGTAATACTGTAAATATTTTGTGGTCACTCATCACTTCTCATTTTATAAGGAATAAGATATTTTAAGCAATATTACCTTTCTAGAGCTTTATAAATATTTGTTATTGTAGCCCCAATGAAAAGAGGAATGGCAGAGAAATAGAAGATAGCATAAGCTACTGGAAGCTTAATGTAAAATAAAAAATAATCTCAAGAATTTTAATAAAGCCAATGATAGATTTGATTTTTTAAAGGCATGCTTATATTTCAAATGTTTAAAGCCAATTCTACCTGTATTTTTAAAAAAAAAGGATTTAGAGATTCAAGACATATGCTAAGAGAAGGGAGACTTTAGTTCATACCTGTGAGATACAAAGTATCTCCCACGTATTTTACATAATACAATTTATTCAAATTACTGGCAATTCATCTGAGGATCAACTATTCAATAATGAAATGTTTGGCACAGCTGTCTCATTCTATGCTTGTTGCACAAAGAAGTACCATCTGGTTATTTAATAAAAAATAAGAAATAATTGGACAATATCCATTGTAAACTGTATTTTTTACTTCAAATAAAACTTGATTGCAAAACTTAGATTTTTTTTTAAACCCTTGGAAAATTAACTGCTTTGGCCAAGCAGAGTTATACACAGCTGCATCTTTTGTTATTCCTGTGTCATAAGGTCTAGATTTTGCTCATGTGAATATATCTGGGAACTGTGATCTTTTCTCAGACAGGGCACATAAAGAGAAATAGGTATCTGCTTAACAAGTGAGTATGATGACCAGAACAAAGTGCAAAACTTGAGAAACTATCAAACTAGACTTTGGCATAAAAATCAGTTTAGAAGAGAATATTTACAAGAAGCCTAAGAATTTTCTTGAGTCCAGAATTTCAGGTTATTAAGTACTATATGCTTGAATTCTACTTAGGGGACTACTTTTAACAACTAAGTAATCTCTAGATGCACCATGATGTACCTTTTATGGAATTTGAACAGCTAATTATAAAAGGTAATCTTATCTCCAAAACTTAAATTGTAACAGTTGCACATCCAAATTCATTTAGTGGGACCCAATGATTTGAAATGCTAGAAAAAAATCTCCTTAGCAGAACTTTTTAAAACTACTTAAACATAATTCACAAATTTCACTTTATACACATTTGTTCCCACTACTCATCCTTCTTACCTACATATTATCCAAGTGTCTGGGACTTCACTTGGAGAAGTAAACTGACCTCAAGTGCCAAGTTCATTTCTTTTTACTTACCTAAACTTAATAAGTGTCCATCAATATCTGCATGCAACACCTTCAGTACTTTTCATGTGTAAAATTCTTTGGCAATGAAGTAGTAATTGCTATACTCTATTTCTTTAAATAGAATGTAGTATCTCCCACAGACTCTAATTAACTATGGTTAAAGCACTTTCATTTAGACTATGCATAAAAAAAACCAAAAAACCCAAATGTAAGTTAGAAAATAAACAGTACCCAACACTTACCTCACACAAAAAAATAATAGACCCTGTTCCCATCACCTAGACACTAAAATCTTTATGGGATGGAGGGTAGGACACTTAGAGGGTTTAGTCTCAGTAATGGGGAATAACTAGCCCTAGACTAAACACACCTTAAAAACAAGACCAAAATGATCAGACTGCTTCCAAATAAATTAAATATATTTGCAAAAAACAAAAATATCCAGCACCAACAAGATAAAATTCACATTATCTGGCACCTGGTCAAAAACTGCTAGGCATATAAAGGAAAAGGAAAATAAAATACCTAATGAGGAGAAAACTCAATCAAAATCTGTCTAGAATTGACACTGATATTAGAAATATTGGACAAGAATTATTTATTGGTTATTATGGCACAAAGTTAAGTACATGATATGTATATCATGTCCATATTGAACCTCTAGAAATAAGAACTATAATGTGAGATGAAAAATATATGGTATAAGATTATTGGCAGATGAGACACTGCAAAAGAAAAGATTAGTGAACTTGAATACATAATAATAGATACCGTCCAAAATGTAACACAAAAGGAAAACAGAACTTAAAGGAAAAAGTGCATCAGTGAGCTGTGAAGCAACTTCAAGAGATCTTACATATGTAATTGTAGTTACCAAGGAGAAGAAGAGGAAGGAGCAGTGAAATATTTGAAGAAATAATGGCTCCAAATTTTCCCAAAAGCCCAATGACTAAGGAAAGGAATCATGAAAACTATACTAAGATACTTCATAAACAAATTTTTCAAAATCAGTGATAACAAAACATTTAAATGTTGAAGAAAATTTTTAAAGTTTTAATAAGTAAGGCAAGTTGAGTATAGAAGGAAAAACATAAAAATAATGGAGGATTTCTTATGATAATCAATGTAAGCAAGAAGACAGTACAGTATTATATTTAAAGTACTGAAGCAATCTATCTCTCAAGTTAGAATGTTATGCAGAGTGAATATATCTTTCAAAAATAAAGGTAAAATGAAGACATTATCAGACTTAGAAACACTGAAAGAATTCATTATCCACAAACCAGTCTTATAGGAGATATTAAAGAGGGTCCTTCAGGCAGAATAAAAAAAAATGATACCTGATGAAAATGTGAGTATGTAAAAGGAGTGAATAACACTGGAAATAGTAATGAGAATAAATAATACATGATTGATTTTCACATTACATTCAGTTTTTTACAAGGCAAGTAACAAAATTTTTAAACAAAATAGCAATGCCTTGTAGGGTTTATAATATATAAAAGTAAAATGAATGACAAAAATAACATATAGGTGGGAATGGAGAAATGGAACTATATCAGTATAAGATTCATGTACTGTGCATGAAGGCATATAGTATCATTTGAATATAATCTACAATGGGTTCAAATATATACTATAAACCCAAAGCAATTGCTAAAATAACAAAACAAAGAGTTGTAGCTAAGTGAACAATGGAGATAAAATAGATAAATTTAAAATGATTTCAATCCAAAGAAGGCAGAAAAAGTAAAATGGAAACAAAGAACAGATAAGTTGCATCAAAAAAATAATGAGATTTAAATCTAACCATATCAATAATCATTAAATATAAATGGTCTAAATATCCCAATTAAAAGTGAGAGATTGTCAGATTAGATGGACCCAACTATATGCTGCCCATGAGAAGTATATTGTTTTCTAAGTACACAGATTGTTAAAAGTAAAACATATAAAAAGATGTATCTTACTAAAACTAATTAAAAGAAAGTAGAAGTGATAATATAATATAGTATATTTCAGATAAAGTATAAAGTGTATTTCAGAGCAAAGAATATTACCAGGGCTAAGTCATTTTATAATAGTAAATGGGTCATTTCACTATGTGGAAATCACCATGCTGAACATTTTACACCTAATAACAGAGCTTTAAAAGCACTGATAAAATTGCAAGGAGAAAAAGACCAAAGAAGACAAGACAAATCTGCAATTATTGTAAGAGATTTCAATACCCCTGTGCCCCAGTAAATGATAGCACAAAAATACAGAAAATCAGAAAGGGTATAAAATATTTGAAAACATTCAACAAATATTAGTTGGTGGAAATAACAGCTAGCTTGCCTATTTCAAACACTTCGCTTGAGAGCATGAATAGCAAATTGTACTTATTGAGATATCTTTCTGCCGAAGAAAAGAAAGAGCACACTGTCTCCTTATTTTTTACCCAGTTTTAATTTAGTTACAGAGATATTATGTGTCACATACTTTAATCAAAATAGTAGCTGCACAATTCACAATTGCAAAGATGTGGAAATAACCCAAGTGCCCATCAGTGAATTAATAAAATGTGGTATATGTATACCATGGAATACTACTCAACCATAAAAAGCAATGGTGAACTAGCACCTCTTATATTATCCTGGGTGAAGCTAGAGCCCATTCTTCAAAGTGAAGTATCCCAAGAATGGAAAAACAAGAGTCACATATACTCACCATCAAATTGGTACTAACGAAGCAACACTGAGGTGCTCACATGAAAGTAATATTCATCGGGTGCTGAGCAGGTGGGAGGGGGGTGGAGGGGATGGGTAAACTCATAACTAATGGGTGTGGAACGCACCATACAGAGGATGGGCACACTTGTAGCTCTGGCTTGGGAGATGCAAAGGCATTATATGTAACCAAAATACTTGTACCCCCATAATATTCTGAATTTTTTTAAAAAAAGAAAATAAATAAGTTGAAAAAATAGTAGCTGAATAAAACAGTAAGATAAAATGCTTATAAAACTGTATACTTATAATTTCATATTATATGTTCAACATTTTCAAACTTTTATTTTATTTATTGTATAGAGAAACCAAATGAAACATTTAAGGACACACTACTAACTAAGCAATATTACTGAAATTTTAATCCTGGTCTTCAAAATCCTATTCTGTTCCTTCCCTACTTTTCTCATATCCCACTGCCATACTCCACTGTGTATTCAATGGGGTCAGTCTGTAAAACCTTTATTTCTGTAACTGGGCATTGAAGAATATTCTAGGATTAATTTCTGAAGTATTTACAAAGAAAATGCAGGATTAGAATTTGTGTTTTTTTGTTAATAAAGAAGGTATGAGTTTGCATGTTTATGTGTGTACATGCTTTTGTGTAGCTAATATCTGAAAATACTGACATAATGTCTTAATCGTGGTTACTTCTTCTATTATATTTGGGTACTGAAAAAAGGTTGTCAATTTTTTTTTCCAGTTTTCCTTCAGAAAGGAGTTGATACTATATTTAACTCCATAGTCAAATAAAAAAAACACAAATACATTGTCAAATTAAATGTAAAACATTTTAAAATTTGAAATTTCTGCTTTGAAGAGGTGGTACAGTTTAATACATGTAATATATTAATACATGTAATTGTGTTAGCAATTTATGATTTGCTTCTGTGACTTCTAAAAGAAATATATATATATTAAAAATCAATGACAAAAGTTAATAACATGAAAAATAAATTTCAATTGATGTGCCTTGTGTTTTCTGGTTTCTGTAAAACCAGGGGCAGAAACTTAATTTATCTAAGCCTCAGTTTTCTCAGTTACAAATTAAAATAATTATCACTTTCATTCTATAGATTAAAATTATCAGATTATCATTTAGTGTAATTTTCTTTCAGTCTGAAGAATTTCTCTTATAGCAGGTCTTCTGGCAATGAAATGTTTCAATTTTTATCTGAAATGTCTTTATTTTACCTTCACTTTTAAAAGATAATTTCTGTGGATATAGAATTCTTTCTTTAGAGTTATTTTCTTTCAGCACTTTAAAGATGTCCCACTGTCATTTGGTCACCATTGTTTCTGAAGAGAAGTCAGCCCTAATTTGAATCATTATTCTTGTTAATGTAATATCTCAATAGACTTCTTCCAAGATTTTCTCTTTATCTTTGGATATCAACATTTAATATTATATGTCTAGGTATACTGGTTGTTGTATTTATATTTGTACACTGTTGTGTTGAGTGTCTTAGGTCTATATATGAATGTCTCTTACCAAATTTGGGACATTTTCAACCATTATTTCTTCACAATTTTTTCTTTCTTAATACCCACATGATCCTACATTTCCTTCCAGAACTCTAGTCACACATATCATAGGTCACTCAACGTTGTCATATAGGTTTATAAAACTCTTTATGTCTATTTTTTCTTTATGTTCTTTAAATTATATAATTTCTATTGATTTATACTCAAGCTCAATGGTTATTTTATTTCTGCCATTGCCATTAATTTCTTAGGCCTTCCAATTATTGTTATATAAGTTGTACCTTTCAGCCCTATAATTTCCATTTCACTCTTTTTTATAGTTTCTATATTTTTGTTGATAGTCTGACTCTGTTATTTCATTATGCATATATTTTACTTTAAGTACTATTTAAATGACTATAGTAGTTTCTTTAAAGTCCTTCTGTATTATTTGTAATGTGTAGTTATCTCAGAGATTTTTTTCTGTTGAATGTTTATTTTCTTGAGTATGGGTTATTTCTCTTTCATTATATCTCCAGTAATTTCTAAGTGTTTGTTGGATTTTGTGAATGATAGGTTTTAGAAAATCTGGATTTTAATAAATTCCTCAAATAGTTGTTTTTACAGGCAGTTAACTTGATTGGACTCAAATTCTGATTTTTTTTTTTTTTCTCTGAAGTAGGAAGCCAGTGAAATCTCTGCCCAATTCTTTCAGCTTCTGAGTGTTACTTTTTCACTATGCTCTCTGGAGTCTTACTTGTGCATACACAGTTTAATATTTATTCAATGTTTTGGGTGGATTTTAAATGTGGATTTTTGGTCTTCTGTGGCTCTTTTTGGATGCCTGCCATCCTTACTTATTGGCTACTCTTTCAAATTCAAAATTTCCAACCTCAAACCAATAAATAAGCTACATCTTTGTGATACCATAGCTGAATTAGAACACAGCTGTTTATCTTTCTAAACATATATATTCCTCTAGTCTCTCTCAACTTCCATCACTTTTCAGTACTTTCAAATAGTTCTTTCTTATATTTTGCTAAGAGTTTAAAGAATTTTTTGTCTTCTAAAGTTTGGCCAAGCTACTTCTCTCTTTCCAGAAGCCGGAAAATTTACTCCTCCATTCCTAGAAGCCAGAAGTCTATCTCATTTATTTCAGAATTAAAATGAAAAATCAATTTTCACATTTCTCTTATGTGACTTGTTGTATATGTAACTACAAGAGTCCCTTAATGGTCAGAATATGAGCACTTTCACATGGTGTCTGTGTGTGTATACAATGTTAAATATTTATTGAATGCATAAGCATACTAATTAATAGGATGTTTAGAAAACATATATTTTTTCAGACTATAGTATTACTTCTTTATTTCCCCACAAGATTAAGTTAACTATTCTCTGATACATTTTTCCAATCTCTGGGATATGGATTTTTTTTTTTTTTTTTTGCCGATTATTTCCTCCAGAAACATTTAAAGTAATCAAAACTATACCATTAGAATAAATTTGAATTTCTGATAAAAACAGGGATTTTCATAAGATCTTTTGGTTTTAGTTTTGTCTGCTTCTCTTATTTTTGACTACAAAGTTAGCATTAATGAAGACTTAAGAAAGGTTTTTAGTTAGATTTCAGATTTGGAGCAGTTATAAAAGGAGATAGAAAGCAAGAGATAGAGATGAAAAAAAGTTTTTAAAATAATTGAAATATAATAAATATGAAATATCTTCATATTTATAATAAATATGAAGATAATTCAAGCCCAAAAACATAGAATCTCTGCCCATTTTAATTTTTGGTGGTAATTCCAGAATTTTCCCATTTTATACACTTTAAAAATTGTCAATCAATATAAAATCAATATGAGTGCATATTTTTAAACGATTAAGCACAAGACTTCAATTATCATGGCTTTGACTTAGTTTCTTCTGAACCAGTTTACAATACTAGTGAGAAAGGTATTTGGAACCAGAAAAAAGGGTCAGCTGAGCTTCCTACAAAGTTGTAATGAATTTTCATGTAAATAATGCCCACAAATGTAAACAAACTTAAATGAAATCATTCTGTTATTAATTAAAAACCATATATCAACTAAATATATTATTGGCCTGGCGAGGTGGCTCACGCCTGTAATCCTAGCACTCTGGAAAGCCGAGGCGGGAAGACTGCTCGAGGTCAGGAGTTCGAGACCAACCTGAGCAAGAGCGAGACCCCATCTCTACTAAAAAAAATAGAAAGAAATTAGCTGAACAACTAAAAATATATAGAAAAAATTAGCCAGGCATAGTGGCGCATGCCTGTAGTCCTAGCTACTTGGGAGGCTGAGGCAGTAGGATTGCTTGAGCCCAGGAGTTTGAAGTTGCTGTGAGCTAGGCTGATGCTACAGCACTCTAGCCTGGGCAACAGAGTAAGACTGTGTCTCAAAAAAATAAATAATTAATTAATTAAATATGTTATTGAAATAAATGAGAAAACGTATGAATGGGTTTCAATTCAGAAATGAGTTGAGCTCATTACACATATTTCAAATATCTTTGATTGATGTAGGTAACTTCTTTGTATTCAGTATAATCAGTTCTAAAGTGGAAATCTCAGCACACTTTTTATATATACCTGTGGGTTACTAAATGCTGAAACAATAGTTTATGGAGAAGACGTGTAAATTGAAAATAGGAAATGTTTTTGTTCACTAATTTCACAATTACTTTAGAAGACAGTTCTATAATTGCAGCATTAAGAAGATAAAGACATACACTTTATCAGAAAATAAGAAAATGTTGTTTACCACAAAACAATACCTTGGAAGAAAATTAAATATGATAAAAATTCCACTTACCTTGATAAAATTTATCAGTAACAATGATAAGTGTGTGCAATGGGGTTAGAGATGAGAGAGGTTTGTTTAAGAATTTTGGTATAGACAATATATTGCTGAGGCCAGGAGTTAGGCTGCAGCTCTATAAAATGTACTTCTAAGAAAGAACAAGATTATAAAAATATACTGATAATTAAATGCTGCAAGTACTATAGGGAAAGACTAAAAATTGAAAATTGAACTAAATAATGTTTAGAAAGGTGTCTGGTTTATTGAAACTGGTATGCCTTACATAACTTGGACGTGTGTACTTGAGGGCCTTGGAGGATACACTTCAACTTTTCTGTGGTTATTGTTTCAAGCATTGTCCTTTGTCCACTCTTCAATTGTTTATTTCAGTGGGAAAAAAAAGATTTTGTATTTAAAGATTTTTTATTAAAATCACATGTTTTATTTTGTAATAATGAGTCCACTTTGATTAAATGGATTTGCATCATTTTATTTACTGCAGAGAAGTGACATAAAAACCTCATGATTTGAAAAGGTAAGATATCTGTAATCATGTACAATATAAAAGTTTTATGATTCTACATGTAGTTTCAATCTTTTCATACAGTTAGCATGTAGGTGGATTGATTGGTAATGACACCCAGCATGACATGTTTAAAGGTGATACCATTTATATGGATGCTGGATAAATGATTATTTGTCAAAAGAGGCCAACTTAAATCTCAAAATATATTGCCAATGCCAACTGAGTGCAAAAATTTAGACAAAACTTTAGCCCCAGTGTGGTGGTTTATAGCATAGTCTCAAGTGTCAAACAAATCCTAGTTCTAGCACTGATAAACTGTGAAACCTCAGATAGATAATTGACTTTACTTCTGAATGCTTTAATTATCACATTTAATGGACATTGCAATAGTACTCATATACGAAGGTTTTGGCTTTTGGCTGAATCCCAAAGCATAGATGGTTGCTTGGGTTGTTTTTGGCAGTTTTGTCCAACTGTGTGATTACTTTTGGGGAGAGGATTTTTGGACCATTTTACTATGACATGCCAGAAATACCCTCCCTTATTTGACCATTTGGGGCAAATTTTCTTCACGTATAAACTGGGCCTAATGCTGCTTAATATGCCAATCACACAGAAATTTGTGGGGATGAAATGATATAGTTATAATTAAGACAGCTATTATCTACTGATGGCCTTTTTAATACCAAAAACTATTCTGGGCATTTAAAATGTTTTACCCTATTTAATCCTCAAAAATTCTGAATGGCTATATGCCCTAATTATCTAATTCTAGAGATTAGAGAACTTAAGAAATTGAGAAGTTGTCCAAGGACATGCAACTAATGAACAGAAGAGAAAGGATTCAGACACAGAGCATGACTCCCACATTCTGTTACCTACACTGGAAAGTAAGAGAATAGGGTATTATTTTTCTTGTCTTTCAAATTCTGTCTTATCTTCCAGATATTTATAGAGTTGTCAATCACTGATTTACCTAATGATTCCTTGCTATCGATATCAGCTCCATGTCTCAGAGTGGATAACCTGTAGGTATAAATACAGCCGGAGTTTGCCGAACAGAGGGCAATAAGCCAAAGAGATTTTGATTAGGAAATTGAAGAGTCATGGCATAGAAATCATAGTGCAAAAGAGCACATGGCCTATCTGGTTGTCATTTTGATGATGGGATTTGTTTCCCTTTGGGGATGGTCAGAGTTTATGATTCATCACCAGCCAGCTGTCTAAAACGTCTTTCTGCTAAGCAGAGTCTTATTAGAATTTAGGTTCAACTTCAGCTCTACCACCCACCAGCTCTGTAATGTTGGCCTAATCCTGTTAATTCCTTAAGCCTTGGTTTTATGATCGTCTGTAAGCATACTTCTCTAACCCATCTCACAAAATTTTTATAAGAATGAAATGATATAACATTTATAAATTCTAATAACAGTAAATGCAAAATCACTATATAATTATTAATTACTGTTATTTTGTTAATGAAAACCATTCATATGCAAGTTTTATGCATATTTTACAATAGATCCTAATAATTATGCTTGCTGTCAAAGAAGATTACATTAACATCATTCACAGTGAGACCCTCCCAATGGTCTCAAGTTTAATTTTTATAATGAACCAGCGATTAAATCTTTTCATAAAGAGGCTTGGATTGTTTTATTGGTGAGCCACAATTAAACCATTTTGTACTGGAAGAAAATCATTGGAGGTATCAGACATAGGAAAGCACAAGGAGAACACTCAGTGAATAGGGAATATGAATCAGTAAAATGTGAATGGCTACGTCTTGCAGGAGAAAGAGCATGAGTTTTTGAATTGGATGTAACCAAATTCAAATCCTGATTTTTCTAATTTCTATAAGTGGGAACATAGGAAAGACCCTTAAATGAACCTCCTTTTCCTCATTGATTAAGTGGAGGTAATAGAAATGCCTAGCCATTTATGGAGTGCTCACTGTGTACAAAACACTATATTTAACAATATATCATTTAATTTTCAGAAAAAAACACAATGAAGCAATATCTATTAATATGCCCATTTTACAGATGAGGAAACTAAGGCTTTCAGAATTTGAATGCCTTACTTTAAGTCACAATGTTGTTAGATGGAAGAGCTGGTATCTGTACCCAGCCATCTGATTCTAAAGCTTTATACTTAATAACTACATTTAAATGTCTTCTTACCACTTTAACATGACTACATATAAATTATTTTATAAATTGTTATATATATGTTATTTATCATTATATATTTATATGTTATTTATCATTATATATTTATCATTAAATTTACATATTGTTTTACATTTTTCTATGTGTCTCACAATCAATAAATGATTTTTATTTCTGTGGAACTCTTCTAAGAAATATCATCAAAGATTTTAACAAATTTAACTAATATTAATTATTGCAGGTCTTGAACTATGGCTTTTTCCTCAATTTAACTCTGAATTTCTATGGAAAACATTTTGAAGCAAATATAATTATCTATTAATCAAACAGGTTAGTAAAATAGAGAAGTTGAGACAATTGAGTGACTTGTTGTCCATCACATAGCTACTAAGTAGGAAAACTGGGATTTATTTAAACTTGATCTTCAGCTCCAATGTATGGATCTTGAGCTCCAATGTATGGATCTTTTTAGTATGCCCTGTTAGGGACTTAAACTAAGTTCCATGGTTTATAAATGTTTTATTGACAAATGTTTTCTTAACAGCACATTACATAATTTTTTCTTCCACTTTTTTAAAAAAATAACTTTTTCCATTATTCCTTGAACATGTGCCAGGAGTATGATTAACATATGCCAGGGAGGGTGGATGAATATCTTAGTAACCAGCAAGCACCATCAGTGCATTTGAACAGAAATGCCTCCATTCATTCATCCATCAAATAATTTTGAGACTCTATTATTAATAGTAATGCTTTGCTAGTTAATAAATCTCTACTATGGTGAAGACACACTGTACTTGCCTTCTTGGAGCTCACAATGCATTGGAAAGTGATATTAGTGTCAGATGCCCTCTTCGGGTCATATACATCATATGTAATGATAGAATATTAATCATGGAATAAAAATCCTATACTTCTCAAGTTTATTAAAAATTTGAGGACTCTTAGGTTTCTATTAAAAATGTTGTTTGAGAGATACTCCATTAAATGTTGACTTCTAAACAAACATTTTATCTAAACATGAAAAGTTTCTCAACATTATTAGCCATTAGGGTAACGAAATAAAAATCACAATGAAAGACCACTTTACATCCACTAGGAGTGTTACAATTTAAAAAGATAGATAATAACAGATATTGTAGAGGATGTGGAGAAATTGGAACCATCATACACTACTGGTAGGATTATAAAATAGTAGTCCCTTTGGAAAAGAGTCTGGCAGTGTCACAAAAGGTTTTAGGTTATGTATACCTTCTTATTTACTATTTCTAATTTTCTTTTGCTCCTATAGATTCAAGTTACTATCTGTTGTAATTTTCATAATCCTATGCAATTCTGTTTCCATTCACCTCCTTTATATCATTGTTAAATGTTTTATAGAAATAAAAGGTTACTAAATATACAAAGTGATATTGTAGATTTAATTAAAAAGGTCAATCCATCAACAAGTTATAGCAATTATATTTCTATATGACCATAAATGCAATAGACAACAGAGTCTCAAAATACATGAAGAAATGACAAATAGAATTGAAGAGAGAAATAGACAATTTAACAATAATGGCCAATGATTTCAATAACATCTCCTCTATGTATGTAGTTGTATTGTGTACTATTGCTTTTTAAATCAAGTAAGAAAAGAAAGAAAATAAATATGCATTTATACTTTTATAATGGTATAATTATCTTTATTAATTCTTTTTCCACTTGTGCAGATTCAAATTTCCATTGAGATTTACTTACTCAGCCTGATGAACCTCCTTTAGTATTTCTGGTAAGACAGGTCGTCTAATAAAAAATTATCTCATTTTTTGCTTATCTGGGAATGTCTTTATTTTGTTTTCAATTTTGAAAAACAATGTTTTGCTGAATATAAAAATCTTGATTCACAGTTTTCGTTTTGTTTTCTTTCAGCCCTTTGAAAGTATCATTTCGCTGCCTCCCGACTTTCATTTTTTCTGCTGATAAATCAGCTGCTAATGTTATTGGGTTTCCCTTACATGTTGCAAGGCATTTTCTCTTGCTGCTTTCAAGATTTTCTCTTTATAATTGACATTCAGGATTTTTAGTGTGATGTATCTGTTTGTAGATTTTTTTTATTCATCCTTCTTGGAGTGTATCAATCTTCTTGAATGTTTTGATTATTGCTTTTCAACAGATTTCAGAATTCTTAGGCATTATTTCTTTGAATATCTTTTCTGCCCCTTTCTCTTTGTCCTACTCTCTTGGAACAATCATTGCACAAATGATGAGTTTAAATACATCCCATATTTTTCTAAGATTCTTTTATTTTTCTTCATTCTATTTTCTTCATAGAGATTGCATAATCTTTATCAATCTATTTTAAAGTTCACAGATTTTTCTGCCAATTCTAATCTCTTTTTGAGCTTTTCCTGTGTGTGTATGTGTGTGTATACACACACATATACATATAAAATTTTGGTTCTTGTAATTTTCAGTGCCAGAATTTCCATTGTCTTCATACCTTCCTTTACTTATTTAAACATGTTTAAAATTTTTATCAACATATGAATAATGACTATTTGGAAGTCTTTGTTAAATCTGACATCTGGTCCCTCTTATAGGCAGTTCGTACTGTCTGCTTTTTTTTTTTTTTCCAGAATGTGTGTTACACATTCTCATTCCTTTTTATGTCTCATAAATTTTGTTGACAACTAGAAATTGCATATAATATAATACATACCAATATTCCCCTCTCAGGGCTTGCTTTTGCTATTTGTTTACCTGTTTTTTGACTTGGCTAGGTTAGTTCCATGATGTCTATTTTCCTTTCAGTGTGGACTTTACTGCTGCTCCTTAGAGGCCTTTGGTGTGTGCACACTCTGGGATGACAGAGGTTTTAGCAGGGTCCTTTTTGACTGTCTTTTTCTCTGGTCTCTCTTTTAAGATGGATGCTTCAGTGGATTTTCTACCCACTCATTAGGCTCCACTAATTACCAGCTGATGGCTGTACTGGTTTTGATAATGCACTGAGGCATAAATTGTTCAGCCGTCCAATGCAATAAAATTTGGACAGAGTAGTTTTTGAGGCCAGTCTCTGAGGTTTTTTTCTGACCCCAGAATGGTTTGTTTTTGTTATTTCTTTCAATGGGTTGTCTCTGCTGATCTTGATAGCCTATAGTAAACCTCAATGCTCTTAATTAAGAGGAACTGTCCTCTTGGAGAGTGCTGATAGGATTTAATTTTCCCACACTGTGTTCCAAATATTGTCAGTTCATTTGGTGAGAGCTTTGTGGTGTCTTTTTTATGTACTGCTTCTCCTCATAAAAATAACTCTGGGACACTAGTCTGGGTGCTGGGAGGACAAGAATCTCTGATCTTCTAGGCTTGTTTTTCCTTGCATGGCAACTGTACCCCAAGATTGAGCTAGAGCAAGGATGAGTGAAGTCCTAATATTCACAGCCTTCCATGGCTAAAGTAAAACCACTGTCCCATACATAGGATTGAGGCAAGAAAGAGAGTCACTAACTTCTCAGTTACATGCCCCATAAATTTGGCTCTTCAACTCAAAAATGAAGAAGAGAGAAGTGTTTTCAGCCTGACCCTCCCACTGAGATACGGTAAGCCTTGATTGAGAGCTGAGAGGAGATGAAGCCACACCTTCATGACCACACCTTTCTACGCACCCATGTGGAGTGGAAGAGTGGAGCTTCCACCAGACTTAGTTGTGGGAAGTGGCAGTAAATGGATCATGGCTTAAGTGCCACAAATTCTTACTGTTCTTACTGAGTTTTAGATTTTCTAAATTGTTTCTTAATTTCTATATGCCCTTAATACAACTTCTTGAGACTTTTTATGGTTTTGGGGTTTTTTTCCCCAGTTTTCACCAGCTTTGCTTATTTTTCTGGGGAGTAGGTAGGTACACGGAGCTCTTTACATTATCATCCCAGAAGTGAAAGCCCCTTCTTTGTTTTTGAACTCAGCTATATATTTTTTATTCTTTTTTTTTTAAGTAGTCCAGTATTTATATGTATATGGAGCTGGAGGTTGAGAGCTTCACATGTCAGACCAGAAGAAGCTTAAAGAGTTTTGTACCTCAGAGTTAATTCTCACAGGCACTCGATGCTGTAATGTGCATATGTTAATCATTTTTGACGAGAGATGACATTGAGACAGAGAATAATTGCTGCCTGCCAAAGGTTAATAGAGCTAGTTGTTATGGGAGTTAAGCCTAAAGCCCAGCAATTTTGATTCCTGGTCAAGTCATTATTCCTTTAATCAATATATATAGTTCCTAAACTAGTGTTAGGAGATACCTATCAAGGATTTCTCTAAGGATTGTAAGTAGTCGGGGTGTTAAAAGATTCCATGTATTCACAGAGCAGACATCCCATACAAAGGTGTAGCCTGGTAAAGTTTCTTCCTCTGAAACTCTGCAGTCATCTTCATTCTTTGCCCCTTCAGGCTTTGCCACCAGCAGGCTCTTCCCTACACTCACAACTCATAGTTGAGTTAGGAGGAGTTTATGGGACCTTTAAAGCCAGATTGTACTTGTATCTCCAGCAAAATCTTAAAGAACATGTAAAATGTCCTAAAATAAAGGCTCCCTCTCATAAGCATAATTCCTCCAATATTTACTATCCTTTCCATTATCTAGAATGAATTTTAACTACGGTGTTGCTGTTGTGAAAAGTAAGTAAGTTAGAGACACTTTTGTGAAAGAGAACAACTTAGAAATACACAAAACTCCCAATTACGAAGTCTGAGAAAGTAGCAAGACAGTCATATCAAACAAAGTATAGGCTCATGTTTTTCACATTTACCATTCAGATCATCTAAGGACATCTATATCTTTTCTTTTTTCTGTTGCTGTTTTTAAATATAATTAGGCTCTCTGCAGAAGCAACTTCATAGTAAGAAAAATTCCTTTATTGTTCAATCGTAAGAGTCCAAATATTTCAATAATTCATGTACATATTTAAGGATTCCCTTTAGCATACCAAGTATACTCAATAAAATATTTTAATTTTTATGCATTCAGTGTAGTATATTTAAAGGCACCATTTAGTATCATTTTCTATCAAACAAGCTTTCACTGTCATTGATGAAAAAATGACTTTAAATTGAAATTGGGTTTGATAGATTGATGCAAGCATCCAATATACATTGTCCCAGAATGGACTGACAACAACATGTAGATAGCCAAGTCTTACGTGGTGAAATTCATGCCTTCTCAAAAATTGTCTGAAGAGATATTCTTCTTTATCACAGAAGTAAGTGTCAATATTCAATAGAGGACAACTGTAGAGAGATAATTGATATGGTCAAAACTCAACACGAATTTTGATGAAAACATTTTCATGGGTTAAAAAAGTGCACACTTAGCTCTTGAAATTGTATTAGTATGAATATCATTCAAATTTCTCTAAAAGAAACAGTATATTAAACTCATCAGTTAATACATTACAAAGGATTCTCTAAGAGAAAGGCATTTTATGAAAGTAAAACAAAATAAGCAACTTGGATCAGTTGCCCACAAAATAGGAAAAAGTTTTTTGTCTCAACAAAAGCATGATGAATAGAGTGCAAGACTGGATATGGGAAACAAGAGGGAAAAAGCATTAATAAAGGTTAGGAACATCTGATAGGATGACCAGCACAATTGTAGTGACAATAATATAAATTGAATTTTCAGAGGGTAATAAATGTTGAGGGGAAGATGATGAGTTTGGGACTAGAATTTTGCTTGATTATGAAAATTTGGGAAATTATCCCATACACATATACCTGTGTAATTATGCTAATTTCATATATTTTTCTCAATAATTTATACATAATCATTTATATCATTTTACCCATGCATGTGTGTACATGTGTGTTTCTATGTGTGAATTTGTGTGTATGTACCTTTTTGTATGTCTGTATAAATTTGAGTATGTGTATTTCTATAAACCTGAATTATCTTGGGATAATGTGGTGTTCCTCTATAGGCTTTGGATTCAGATGGAGCTGAAGTAAAATCTTGGATCTCTTATCTACTAAAGTAAGTTATTGAAATCTATTTGTCTGCAGATGCCTCATACCAAATGGAGTTACTCATGAATAGTGCATATCAAGCACTTAGTGTAATGCATGACATAAAACTATTCAATGCATGTTAGTTTTTTAACAGTGTGATATAGAAATATATATATTAATATTTAAAGCTACTAGACAAGCATAAGTCTTCTTCATTGAGTATGAAAATGATTTATCTGTCATTTTCCTTTAATATTTATGAGTAAAGGAAAACTGCCTTTATTATTTGAGTTTTTAGATATATATTTTAGAAACATTTATTAAATTGTATACATAAGAATGAGTGATAATGATTCAAATTGATGGTTTTTACAACCCTTGAGTGTGGATGTAGTTGGACATATTTAAATAGATCTAAGTCATTTTTCTACTTGGTACTATGTTCCTTAGGCATATATCTATAGCCAGAACTATAGATCCCTAAATTCATAATGGGTCTCTAATGGAAAAGATCAATAAATGCATAAGATTATCATTTGTGACAGTAGTATTCTCTAGACATTCTAAGCTATAATTTAGTGAGTTCTGAACATATTTGTATAGAATGATACCGTTTCATGGGCAAAATTGTATGTGTGTGTGTGTGTGTATTATATATATATCTTTAAAATTATAGAATATTTTTCTTCTTTCTCATCCAACTAGCTTCATGTCACCAGAAACATAAAACATGGTGACTTGGAAATTAATTAACTTGAGCTTTTGTTTGCTTGTTTTGTTTTTAACTCAGTTCAGAATAAAGGAAATATATTCAAGTTCTCCTAAAAGTGAACATAATTATAAAATGAAACTCAATCTGGAGTTTTGGATGATGATTCATCTTAGATTTTTTTTTCCCTCTTCTCAATTGTATGCTATTATAGCTTAATCAGGCATTTATCAGTATCAGGGAACTCGATGTAAATTTGTCTTCAATGATTAAAAGTAATTTTATTACTTCATTTTCACATTAACTATAATTTTTGCAAGTAGAGAGTGTTCAAGCTCTGGTAATAACATTTAATGTAGTGCCATCAAAGACGGGAAGAGGCTGCCATCTTCAGAAACCTTTCTCCCTTCTTATATTTTGCAGCCATTTGATAGGAGCCCACTGCACAGAGAAATGCAAAATCGGGAAAATGAAATTTTCTTGAGATTCTATATAATAGAGAATTCTTAGATATATAATTTCATTGGGTTAAAATGCAAATGTCTACAGACAACTGGCCTAAATAAACGGTCTTCTGGAAATGGTCAGCTGGATGGTGCTGTCTCAGCTACAGGGGAGCAGGTCAGGCTCCAACTCACTGTTGCCAGCAAGAGTCCTGTGTTGAAATAATTGTAGATTTCTCTGGAGAAGCTAGATATCTGGATTTGTGTGTGTGCATGTGTGTGTGTGTGAATTCTCCGTATTCACAAAATATTGGCTCAAATTTTTAAAACATTTTACTACTTTCCTTCATTCCTTTCCCCTCAAAAATATTCACAGGCATATCTGTCTCAGAAATATCAATTTCAACCTCTACCTATACGCACTAGTATTGTTATATTACATGTATTTACCGATGTACCAATAATTCATTCTATTAATAATTAAGGTTTATCTTGAAAATAATGCATAAGGTTTTAAAGGTTTATAATGGATTTATTAATGGTATTATCACAATGTTAAAATTCTACATAGAAGTGGCTTGGTTTAACGGAAAGATTAATGGTTTTGGAGCCAGACTATTCAAATTTTAATACTTAGTTCTCCCACATATTAGCTGTAAAACCATAAGAAATTTGATTGACTATACTAAGCTTCAGATTCTCAATCTACAAAATAAGAAAAATACTATTTACATTGCAGGATTGCTGTGAGGAGTAAAACTGATGGATGAATAACGCCCTTTCACCATGTTTGGCTTACAATAAAGACTGTATTTTTCGGCCAGGCGCGGTGGCTCACGCCTGTAATCCTAGCCCTCTGGGAGGCCAAGGCGGGTGGATCGCTCGAGGTCAGGAATTTGAGACCAGCCTGAGCGAGACCCCGTCTCTACTAAAAATAGAAATAAAAATTATCTGGACAACTAAAAATATATATAGAAAAAATTAGCCGGGCATGGTGGCGCATGCCTGTAGTCCCAGCTACTCGGGAGGCTGAGGCCGGAGGATCGCTTAAGCCCAGGAGTTTGAGGTTGCTATGAGCTGGGCTGACACCACGGCACTCACTCTAGCCTGGGCAACAAAGTGAGACTCTGTCTCAAAAAAAAAAAAAAAAAAAAAGACTGTATTTTTCATCTATTCAATGATACTTTATGTAATCATTAAAATAATTTTTAATGAAAACTAGAAACTATCCTGCTCTATTTAACATATATACACAAAAAAGTTAATAATCTTGCATATTCTATTTAAGTCCACAATGAAAACTGACAGTTCTAAGGGCTGCACATACATGCATCATCCATCCATCCATATATCCATGCATCTATCCATCCATGCTTGTATGCAATACTCACTCATTCATTAAAAATATATATGAAGTGCAAACTGTATGCCAAGTATAATACCATGCTAGATAAAGTTTACTTAAGCACAAAAATAAATGCTGGTCTTTATTTCATATAGAAATTTTGAGAAAACATGGTGATTGAGATAAAATAATGGCAGGAGTAAGACAGAGGTAAGTGAGGGAGTGGAATTTAGTTTTGAGGAGATGACATGTAAACCAAAATATGAAAATGGAGGATTTGCTAGCAAAGTGAAGAGTTGGGGTAAGAATGCCCCCGACATACAAAGACACCAGAGGAGAAGTAACCAAGGAAGGCTGGTAGAGATGTACTGTATGACAGATAGAAATTATCTCAATAAACTTCCCCACTGAGCCTGAAGTTGCCTCACAAATCTTAATCAACAATTCACTATCAGTAGAATTACCTTAGCAGGCAAGACAGAAACCAACTTGCTTTTTTATCTTTTCCATTATTTATAACCTCATTTTCTAATTTGTTTTCTAAAATTTTGTCACGAGGTGAGAGACATTATATTAGGCCACATCTAATATATTAACACTACTATAATGCAGATAGTAATAATAATTATTTGATAAATATGGGATTCAATGAAATGGGCAAAGTAAAATTGGGACAGAAGACCAACTGATAAAACGAAGGGAATTAGAAGATATAAAGAAAGGACTATAAAGAAGAGAATAATATTCTACAGCACTGTGGAATGACTATAGTTAAGAATAATATATTATATAGTTTAAAATAGCTAGAAGGAGGATTTTGAATGTTCCCAACACAGAGAAACAATAAATGATTGAGAGTATGGATATGCTAATTACCCTGATTTGATCATTATACATTATGTATGTTGAAACATCACTATGTACCCCATAAAAGTGTACAATTATTATATGTCAATTAAAATATAATTGAAATTTTTAAAAAGAATAAAACATAAGCATCAATGGAAACAAATGTGTTTATGAAACACTCCTTGTATGCCCAAGGATGAAGCATTTCTAGACTGAGACCACCATCAATAAGACTGGTATTTACCATATAAACGATAATACACATACTCTGCTTCATGTCAGCAATAAATGTTTCTACTTCCTCTGTCTAAATTCCATTTAATAATATTTTAAGAAATTGAATCAGTGTGTTTAGTACCCATAAAGTCATAATGATTTCAAATTGTAAGGAGCAATAATTTAGTGTGATTCAATCAGCATATACTCTTACACTAAACATTTTGTTTTATTTTTTCATTCATAAATTCAGCACCTATGATGTACAAAATGATCTACTTAGACTAGGCAATGTAAATATAAATAAGATACAATTCCTATTCTAAAGAGTCAATAAGGAAGATCAGGAAAAATATTTACAATGGAGTTTGAGAGTGGGTATAATAGAGATATGTACTAAATGCACTCCTAAATTTAAATTAATCAGTAAATTTTATTGGCTCTGCTTTTCAATATATTCAGAAAACTCATCACCTCCAGTACCACTCTGGTCCAAGCCAATGGTATCTCTTGCCTGGATGATTCCCATAGCCTTCCAAATGTTTGTCCATCTTCAGCTACCTTCTATTTTTTTAATAGTGAAGCAGTCCATTATTTACACAGCATTCTGAAGATTTTTAAAAATATACCTCATAACATGTCATATCTAAACCTCACATGACTACCTATTTCACTCAGAGTAAAAGCCAAAACCTACCCAATGACTTACAAGATCCTACATGATCCAGTCCTTTGTTAACTCTCTGACTTTATCTCCTTCCTTTATTTCCCTCTCTCACTGTACTCTAGCAGCACTGACAACTTTGCTGAGTCTTATACACCTGAGGGTATTTCAAGAGTTCACTCCTTCCTCCGTCTCAAACATTCTTCTTCAAGATATTTCATATCCATGTATCAATTCCATTCCTCACTTCACTCAGGGCTTTGCTCAAATACCACGTTTTCATTGTATCTTCTGAAAATTTCCTGTTTCCTTTTCTCCTACATTACATTCCTCTATAACATTGATCACCATCTGACTATGTACATATTTATATCTGTCTCTCTATATATCTATATGACATATTTATTTATTAAATGTTGTTTCTTTCTTCCTTTTTTTCTATTTTTTAAGACAGGGATTTCTTTTTGTCTGTTTGGTTAACTGCTGAATCTCTGGTACCCAAAAAACTGTCTAGCACCTGGTAGACATTCAATTGATATTATTAATGAGTTAAAAAATAGATGAATGGATCAGTTTTATGAGGTTAAAATACTATAGAAAATGAAAATAATAATGGGATATTATAATAATCTTATAAAAAGTACTTATGTGTGGAAATTACCTCTATCAGAGTGGAGGGTGGAGATTTTAAAGCTGATACAGAGCTTGTGATGAGCAGAAAACGGAACTGCGCCCCTGCCCAGTTAGGCAATGACAGGCTTATATCACTTCTTTCGCCCTCTTTTCCTTCCACAGCTGTCTCTCACAGCAGCAGTGGCAAGCCAGATGGTTTACCCAGTGCCTGGATGAAGTGTTAAATAATATTGAATCACACTGTGAGAAACTTATGCCCTTTTTATTCTCTGTGATTTCTTTTTTTACAAATCTTGCCTTTTTAACGAAGAGAGTAAAGACTTCTGGCTCAGAACCTTCAAGAACCAACCATATTTATAGATGGGATTTAATAATATATGGGTTTTATTATATTTACTAATATATTTTCTATTCAGAGAAAAATGTATTTTCTTTTAACATACATTTACTTAATAAGCCAGCAAGTTGATATAAAGAGAAATATTGAGAAATTAACAAGCTTTTTATATGGAAAATAATGAAAGTGATACACAAATAAGTGCATAATTTAAAACTTCAGTTGGATACGCAAATGACTTAAGTTTAAGAACATGGCGATATTTTACCCATCCCAGATTGGAACTTTTACAGAATAATATTATCTTGGCCTTATCATGCAACTTAAAAAAACAAGAAGGAATGACATAAAATTAAACCTCTTTAGCCTCCCCATCAATTTCTTGAGACACAGCAAGTATGCTATTAGAATTAGTTAATACATACATAATTAATGAGGCTTGATACTTGAACATTTGCATTTTGCTCCTCGTTTATTTTCCTTCTCTAGCAAAAACCTTCTCAACAGTCAAATTATATATAATAGGGCCAATTAGCACAGGAGCCTGAACTTTTTAAGAGAAGACATGAGAAGGTATGGTTGGCATAATATTAAACCTGATTTTCTTACTTCACCTGTTTCCATTTCTCTTTTTCTACTGCAAGTCTAAGTATGATACCTATGAGTCACAGATTAAAACAAAGGAATGAGCCAAGGTACAGTTATGACAAAAATAATATCATTAAGTTTGGAAGGTCATTTACTGAATGCCAGCCCGGACCTCATTTGGGGTGGTTAGAGACCTCGAGTAAAATTTTCAGGAATGAAAAACATTTCCAAATGTTTCTTCTACCCGACTCCCCTTGGAGGTTAATGGCTATCATTGTTTTCCATTTTTCAATATGGTTATGCTTCCTCTAATCCTTTTCTTTCTTTTTCTAAAAATTTTTTTTAAAGATGTGATCTCACTGTGTTATCCAGGCTGCTCTCGAACCCCTGGCCTCAGGCAATCCTCCTACCTCAGTCTCCCAAAGTGCTAGGAGTACAAGCATGAGCTACTGTGCCTGGCCCTCTAATCCTTTTCTGATACCATTTCTCCTTTCAGAAATCACCACTTTCATTGTTCTCTACCCATTTGTGCTTCAAATTCCAAATAAAATCTCAGTTTCTGATGAAAGCTTTTTAGATTATTCTATCCACTATCAGTCTCTACTATTGAGCTCTTCTCAATATTGTTTTCTCAATCATGCAATTAGCATTTGGTTATTAATTGGCTATTTTCTAGTTTTCTGTTGCACAAAATTAGCAGTTTATTATATGTAGTCTTGTCCTCAACAATCATTTTATGTATCATGTGTTCCTTTTAGGGACCATAGGTTGTATAATATTTCTTTTAATATCCTCAGAAGCTATCTACCTATAATTTTCATGATTTTGTAAGCCACGTGGAACAGAAATATCAATAACTTACATGTCCCAGTTATGTAAGAGATGCCTGTGTGTGTCTTGAAATTTCTGCTCTTGCTGATGACAGGCTTGCATTTAATAAATATCCAGCTGTGACAGCTAAAATTAACACATCTTTCTGTAACATTAAGTAGAATGCTCCATAACACTGCACTGGAATGGAATGCAATTATTTGCCAATTTTAGTACCTCTAGGAAAATGGGGCACTCTTTAGTTTCAAGTGATGGGGGAATCAGTGTGCCAAACATCATAGGCTTTGTCTTCCTAAATTTATAAGAATTACATAATTATCATTAGAATAATGAAAGTTATCATTTATTGCCATGCTTACTGGATGCCAGATACTTAAGATGTTTACGTCTGGTATGCCATATAATCGTCGTGACAACTCTGTGAGATAGGTATGATTTTTACCCTGAAATCAGGAAACTGAGGCCCATATAGTATTTAAAAAACTAAGATATAGAACTCAGTCTGGCCCATTGCAAAGTTCATGCATTGAGGGATTAAGACCTTTTTCAATTAAAACAACAATGACAAAGTAATCACAATAAATGCATATAATCCAGAGCCACCCATCAGGTTCAAATCAATCAGCTTTGATCCCACCTTAGGAAAGAGTTCCCCATTTATGTAGCCACTATAGCCAGGAACCTATTCATCTCATGAAGGCCTCCTTCTCATGCTGCTTTTTATTTCTATAACAGTACTTTCTCTGCCTTGGCAGATCCTATTTTCTTCCTCTTGGCTGGTACTTGATTCATTGTAGCAGTACTTGATCTTGTCTTTGTTATTCTTTGTTGGATTTTAAATATATCTTAGTACCATTCCTCACCAGTATAGCTAAGGTATATTGCCTACTAAGTATAAACCAGACCTTCCCCACATATTCTAGTCATCATAGTTCCTCAACCTGGTATAACACCTAGATGGCTACTTTTCCATGATGAGACATCTATCTATTCATCAACTCAATAGGTAATCACTCAATTTTTTCTCTAAATCATAGTCTCAGTAATTGTGAAAGAAACATAACTTGATGATAGAGCAATATCGTCATGGAATCTACATGATGTATTTGGAATTTTGAAGGTTTCCTGTTGTTGCTATAACAAATTATCTCAAATTTAGTGGCTAAAAAGTCAGAAGTTCCAAAAGTGGTTAGAAGTTTGGCCTGGGTCTCATGGGCTGGCATCAAGGTGTGAGGAGAATTATGTTCCTCTTTGGAAGGTCTACAGAATAACCTGTTTCTTCATGTTTTCCAGCTTCTGGAGGCTGCTCATATTCCTTGGCTTGTGATCTTCTTCCTCCATGCTCAAGTCATCATCTTTGTATCTCCTGTGCCTTTCTTCTGTAGTCACATCTCCCTGTAACTCTCCTCTTCTGTGTCCCTATTCCATATTTAAGATCCTTTGTGATTATACTGGGGTCACTTCGATAATACAAGGTCATCTCTCTATTTTAAGGTCATCTGATTAGCAACCTTAATTCTATCTGCAACCTTAATTCCTTTTGCCATGTAACCTGCTCCAGGGATTAAGAAAAAGATATTTTGGAGGAAGGTTATTATTCTGCTTATCAAAGAAGGGAAAAGGGACATCAAAAGAAAGAGAGATCTATGAGAAGAAAAGCTCAGAGTATGAAAAATATGAATTATATGTAGAGAATTGTCATGGCTAGAAACCCTACCTCATGTTTCATGAAGACAGCTTGCAAATGTAGGTAATTTACAAGATTGTAAGAACATATAAGTATTTGTTGCCAGTGGCTTCATTTCATTTTTAAAAGAAAGTTATAAAGTATTAATAAATATATAAGTATGATGGGAAGAAGAGGAGGAAGAGGAGAAAGAGGAAGGGAGAAAATAAGAGAGAAGTCTCAAATGATCCAAAGTGAAATTAGCAGATTCAGCTCAGCCTAAAATCTCAGTCCTAATATTTCGCTTGTAATATTTCAGCACATCCATTCAACTCTCAGAAGATGGGTTGTCTTCAACCAATACTCAAGAGTAAGGTGGGGTCTTGAGGGAGCTGCCTAGTGAGATGCTAGCTTTAGCTCTCTTGATGCCAAGCACAGTATACTTGCTTTAGGTCCAGCTAAGGGTCTTTGGCTGAAGTCAAGAAATAGAGTGTTAGGTTCTAAGACTAAGAATGTGGAATTATATTTGTGATGGACCAGAGATTTTCAGAGTACTTTTGGTGAGAGATTAAATAATAACTTATATAGTGTTAAGCATCTTTAAGAACTCATTTCCCACTGTTCACCGTGGAGAAAACCCTGAGTATTACTTAGTTTGCTTGTTTGTTTGTTTTCCCCTTCTTTTCTTTAAAATAAAATCATCTAAATTCTATTCAAATTTGAAGATTCTAACAAGTTTTCTCTCTGCCAGGAAAATTTTCCAAATTTTATGTTTAATCATATTGCCTATATCTTGCCATTTAGTATTTGCTTGTATATCAACATCTATTATTCTGTAAATTTTCTGCAAGCTAAGGGTGCCTTTCCAATTTGATTGCATGCTCTTCAAAGGCCACTTTAAAAAAAAATCTTTATGTCTCCAACCATAATGATCAGTACATAATCAAACTGAAAACAACTGAAGGGACCAAGTCAAATACACTAACTTCCCTCGAGTCAATTTATAATTAAAATGTGTTTAAATTTTTTTTGATAGTTACAATTATTGCAGGTATTTATGATCATATATTACGCTCACGTATGCTTAAGTTTCGCATATTCATTGCAATAAATAAGAAAAATCATAATACCACAACTACTATGTGTAACAAACCATTTATTGCAAGTACTTTTTATGCATTATTTTTTTGAATCTTCATAAAATCACTAGGTCATAGATCATTGTGAATATTAAGTAAAGGAATTTATATAAAGTCCTAAGTACAGGGTCTGACCAATGATCAGCCTTCAAAAACTGTTAGCTATTTTGAAAAATTTTTATATTATGGTTTTTCATCAAAACAACTAGAGTTCAATAATTCCAATGCCCCGACTTTATGGTATTTAATAAAAATTAATAACCCTTCAAAAATGAAGAAGATATTATTGTTACATTATAACATAATAATAAGTCATTCTGACCTAGTGTGGCTCATTTTCTTCCCCTTGGACTCTTCTCAGTATGCAGGAACATTTGTTACATTTCCCAAGAGTAGACGGCTTGCTTAAGTTTTTTCCTATGGCATAAAAATTATTCCATAACTAGAATTTTTAAGCAAGTGGCCTTGGGTGACTGAACTATAATGACCAGATATTTCGAAGCATCCACCAAAGCAGTCTGAGTTGGGAGAAAAGCGGAAAGCATTAATGTAATGGTCTCCCTGTGGAGAGAGGCACAACATGAGAATCACATTTTCTTTGTGTTTTAAAATAAAGCATCCAAGTTTCAGGAATCCTGACACTAGAGAAGGATGCTACTCTTTTGATCTGGAGAATAGAACAATTAGGCAGTGGAAGCACACCAGAGTACCTCACTCAGGTGGGTTCCTGAGAGACCTCCTTGAGAGCTATGGGAGGGCAGGTGAAGCATACAAAACCTGAGGCAAACAACAAATGAGTTTGTGTAGCTTTGATAAAAGCTCTGCAGACTACAGAAAAACTTGAAAGGAAATAGGTGTTTCTTTATTTTTTGAAATTAAGTACAGTAATTTCTATAATAATTCATCAATCATCAAAGCAAGTTTGTAGAATAGAGCTTGGGGTGCTGTTCTTCAAAGTGCTCCTTCTATTCTCAGGATTTAGCATTGCCTCAGCCACCATAGAAGTCCCACCTGCTATGGCAGCGCAAATATAGAATACTAATGGTGCTGAAGAGCAATATTGCCTTTGGACAGCTATTGATCATGTGATCCCATATTTTATTGTCCAGAGAACTGAGATACTTCAACACTGAAATAGAAAACAGTGGAGGAGGAAGCTAGATTTTTCTCTCTTTTATATTCCACATTTTTCATGAAAGTTGATCAAGTTCTTTTTTCATCCCAGACTGTTAAGACTCCCTGAGTGTGTTCCATGCCCTGAATGTTTTCATCTGGTTCCATCTTGTTCCTAATAGCTCTTCTTCCTCCAGCTCTGTAACCTGAGGGCAAAATTTCAGAAGTCCATTTTGATGAACTTTGTATAAGGAAAAGCAATCATTTCTCAGAGTGCGAAAATCACCTGGGTAATAAAATACTCAACTTCATATATTTAAATATAATAATACTATTCTTTAGTATAGGGAAGAAATAGTTTCTTATTTTTTAGGTTGTTTTGATATCCCATTTTACTTAGTTCTACCACACTATCCAGTAAATTTATAGGTGTGCCAATAATGAAAAATAGTTGGGAAACCATTTTTTAAATCAAAATACATAAAATTACTAACAAGTCCAACTTCGGTGAAAAATGTTACCCTTGTGTCATCTATTGATTTAATATTTTATTCAACTATCTTTAACATGCTAGCAATAATAATAATAATAAAAACAGCATCATTGGACATTTACAATGGCATTGTAATGACTAAATCCTCATCATCCATTTTTAAAATTTAATTCTTATAAAATAATTCTGTGTTAAGTACTATTATTTTAGAAATGAGGAAATTGAAGCATCGTGTGGTTTAAGATCATTGCCTAAGATTAGACAAGTGCACAGTAGTCAGGATTTGAACCTAGGCAGCATGACAACTAATGACCACATTCCAAAGCCTCTCATATATTTTGAAGAGAATTGTCCATTCCACTTCTTTTCTCATGTGGGAAAAAAGAATTGAGGGAAGGTACCCAATATTTAATGAATACTAATTGTGCACTAATTACTGAGGCACCATATTAATTCATTCTGATGCCTTTGTCATTTTCTTTATAATGCACAAAAATAATAATGTGCTTCCAAAATGGTGGCATTCAAGTGCCTTACAATATTAACTCATTTGGTCTGCATAATAACTCTATGAGGTAGATTTTGTTATTAGACCCATGTTCCAATTGAAGTGTGTTTGCTGCAAAGAATTAAGTAATTTACCCAAGATTATGCAGCTGGTAAGCAATAGCTATTCTCATACATAGTTCTCCATAGTCATTGTGAACCTCATTACCAGTTCAATAAAGTGGATGGCTTCTACTCTCAGAGGAGCCTCTTTTATTAATACCTATGCTTTAGCCAAAAATAGGGTAGGATATGACTGTTAGTAATAGGGCATTTTTATTTTCTGTCCTCTGGGTTTCCCATTAAATAAGTTATTTTTCACAAAATCAGTGGTCTAATTCCAATTTCTCACAGAACTGCTAAATTATTCCTCACATTCCTTCCAAAATAGTGGCCCTCCAAGGAGCCTAAACACAGGAAAGCCACTTAAACAGCTGTATGTACAAAGGGCAATGGTGGCAACAAACTTCTCTTTGAGAAGTTTAATACCAGCTTCTCTATTTAGAAAAAATAAGACACAAATTATTTTAACAAGATGAAAAATGCAGCACATTTCATTTTCATGATGAATTGGGAAAAGACAAAAATAAAGTTCTTTACTACAGATTATTATACATTGGTTTACTTAAACCAAGTACATTACCTGACATGCATACCACTGAAATCAATTCTAGGACCACATCATTTCCTAAGAGAAAAAAAAATACCTTGCCGATAAAAGCTGATGTGGGACTGTAAGCTTCATGAGAGCAAGTCAAGTGTTTTCTTACTTACAGCTGCATTTTTAACACTGTTACATGGAGAAAGTGTTCTCACACCTTTTAAGTGAATTTATCCCTTCCATGCAACAGCTCCTAAAAAAGTCTGGATGCCACAAGTTACATACCGGCTCACCTTTTCAACCCATTTGAAACTGCAGAGATCAGTACTCCAGTTCCAGATACCTGCAACTTACTTTGAAAACTCACGTGTACACTCTTTGAATTCTAGCCCTCATAATCTGTGAAGCTTTGTATTTGTCCTAAGGCACCATCGAGTTGCCATTTTAGGTAGGAAACACTCCTACTCTCTGCCTTATCTCTTCAAGACTATCCTCACCAGACCAGTTCACCCAAATTTTTTACCAACCAGAGAGAACAGAATCAATTCCTTATCTCTTCAGGACTCATCCTAACCAGACCAGCTCGCCTAAATTTTTTACCAACCAGAAAGAATAGGATCAATAGCTTATTCTCGGGAAAACAGTCAGGTATGGTTGTGAGCAATGGCTTGTGTATCTCTGCAAAAAAAGAGAAGCTTTTCAGAAGACTGGGGGTTGGGCGGAGTATTTGATTACTTCTCTAAAGTGAAAAGAAAATGGAAAAATTACTTGTCTTTTAAATATTATAGGAGCTCTCTGCTGCTGTAATTTTGACCTTACACAGTAGATTACTGTACTAATGATGTCTCTTACTCTGGTCCCAGCTCGCTGGAGAGCAAGCCACTAGGCTTAAAATTGCTCCCCACCTATAACAGCCATTCCTTGGCAGAAATTCCATCATTTTGGGGATTTGGAAAAACCAACTCAAAATATGTAATTCTTATGCAAGTGCAGTCTGTGTGCTGCACACGGGATCTATGCTTTCTCACCAAAGCCTAACTTCTATTTTTTTTCTTCAGCCTCTGATTTTTCAAGTCACTAATTTTCCTCCTCTGATTCCAAGAGAAAGATCAGATTCAAAATTTAAGTGTAAAAATCACCTCCATAGATATATGTGTATTATGTATAATAAGATTGTGGGCTTCTCCCCTTCATAATATCAACTGCCAGAGATCAAGTAATATGAATTATGTTCTTAAGGAACTGCCCAATTTTTGCCCCGGTACCTACACATTCACCCTCAAAGTTACCCATTTAAGATGTCTTACCGGAATCATACACTCTATGTACAGACTCATACTTCCCTATCCCCAAAGCAGAATAAAAATAACTCTGTGTTTAGCAGCTAGCTAAGAACACACTATGGCCTGTGACGTAGTTCCAATAGAGTATCTTTTTGGAAAACAATCCTTCTGAATTGTAAATAATGGCATCAGCCAATCACCACTTGAGAAAAAACTAACACAGTGATTGAAATTTCTTCCTAGAGTGACCAAAAGAATGGCTTGCTTATTTTTGTAAGAGTTAAAAAACAAGTTGCAAGCTTCTTAGTCTGTCCTCTGTCCTTATAAATAGTCAGCAACATCTTTTTATCTCTCAATATCCCATTTTGTGCTTCTCAACCTGGTGAGGTTTTTTTTGTGTGCATGCGTCTTATTAAAATAAGTGTTGTACTTTGCTGGTGTGACCAAAAATAAATTATGTCTCATATTGTGCGTAGGTTCTTGCTCATGAGAGTCCAGACTGCTAACAGATTGCTAATATGTTAACAGCTCTATTATAAGACTCTCAAAGATGCAATTTTTAATACCATTTGTAAAGTCGAATTCTTCATGTTAAAAAAGTATTGCACAGGAACATTGAAATCGATGCTGAGAAGCCCATATAGTTTCTACATGTAGATGTCTACAGATATTTAAGAGATCCAGACGGCTGAGCCTTTTAAAGTAACATTCTTCAAGGTGTATTGCTTACCTAGGTATGTCCATTATAGGAACCAGAATATTAACTGAGATAGTCAGATAGGCTCTCTACCTTCTGGTCCAGAACTACATGTAATATAAGGTACTCTAAATGCAGAAGTCTCTGGAAATGATAGAGGTTAAAAAAAATTAAGAATGACTGGACTTAGATAATGGAGTTAGATAAATTTTACAAATTTTATTTTTTCTCTCTTTTATGAATTTTATGCTGTTTGTTTTGCAGTCTTGGCACTAATATTGTAAAGGGAAAGTCTGGCTTAGCTAGGAAGATGATACCAGGGAGAAAAGATATATATCTGACACGTGGCCCTGGTTTGTGCTCCATTAATGTGTCCCAGTAAAATTTCATGAGATGATGCATTCTATTTTTTTTTTTTGGAAACTCATCTCTTCTGTTTTTAAAGGTTGCTTGTTATTGCTAGAAAAATGTTCTGTTGAGGGTTGTCCTGTTGGCCTCCCTCAATCTTGGGGTAGGTAGTATCAGTGAGGTTCAAACATTCATTTAGATTGACCCAGATAGAGATTTTTACAGATAAATTTGATCAGGCACTTATTGCCAGGCACTATAGCAAGTATTTTATAGGCATAAAATCACTGCAAGACTACAAACATTCTAATTTTACTTTGTATTATTCAGCACTCTTTTTGTAAAATAAATAAATATATAAAAACGATTTATTTGTTCATGAAATTGAAATTGTAAGAGAGTAATTTGGCTTCGGGCATAGCAAGATTCAGGTGCCCACACAATATTTTATCAATTCTCTCATTCTCTCTAGTTATTTTGTTTTCTACTCTGCTGACTTTATTAGAAAGCAAATTATTTTAAAAAAATTAACCAACCCTCAGTATTTTCCATCCTAAGTTTTTCAGTAATTTCAACTAAGATCCTAGATTTGTTGCTTACTGATACTCGTTGACTATGCCTAAGTCATGTGTCTACCTCTGAATTCACAGAGCAGGTTCAGCACCATCTGAAACATAAGGATTGTGAATCTGTGAATATAATACATTTATCTTTCTTAAAATTCAGGTTCATATGTGCATATAAAGTACTTCAGGGCTATATCCCATTTGGATCTTGCCATCTCAGAAGGAAGAAATATTAGTCAAATGCATTATCAATATTTTATGTAGTTTGGATCCTTTTTATTTTAAATATAAGTACTAAATTGAAAACTGATTTTCAATCAGCATAACTCTCAAATATAACAAAGCAAAGAGCTAAAGCAGACAAAATATAGGATAATTCAAAAACTTTCCTTATAGTATTTCTTTTAGAAAATCTCTGACATTTCTCACCATTTTTGGTCAATGACGATCATTTTTTTCATATTTTGGAGTTTCTTTCTCTCTCTCTTTATTTTTTATTTCAAAATAATAAGGGAGTACAAATGTTTTTGTTACATGGATACCTTATAAAATGCTGAAGTCAGGGCTTTTAATGTGCCCACCTCCAGAATAGTGTTTGTTGTACCTACGTGTCTTAGAGATGTCTTATTTGCTATGAATCTTCCAAGTTTTTGTTAACCGTCTTGTATCCAGACATCTGAATCTCTGCTGATACCACAGAAATTTTTCTCAATGATTCCCTCAAGTAGATTGTCCATGCTTTTGTTTTCTCTTCTTCTTGCTTCACTTCACATAGTACCATATTTCTCTGAGTGATTGTTCATTCTTCTTCATTGTCTTTTCTGCATCTTTGACTTACCGGGTTAGTTGAGGGCTTTGCCTTCAAGCTCTGAGATCCTTTTTTCTGCTTGGTCTTGCCTGCTGTTGAAGCTTTCTGCTATGTTTTGAAATTCCCTAAATGGCTTCTTTATTTTTTTAAGTTCTGTTATATCCTTTCTTATGTTGTCTAGCTTCTTAGTGACTTTTTCATTTTTTTCCTTGATGTCTTGAAATTCATTTTTGGCTTCTTTTTCTTGGTTTTCAACTGTCTCTTCAATCCTATTCATCTTATTTGTCATTCATATTCTGAATTCTATTTCTGATATTTAAAATAATTCCTTTTGGTTGTGGTCCATTGCTATAGATCCATTGTGATGTCTTGGAGTTGTCAAACCAGCCTGTTTCTTCATATTGCCAGAGATCTTTTTCTGGTTTCTACTCATCTGAAACCTCTTCTCTCAGTTCAGGGCAGGTAATTTTACAGCACACCTGTTCTCCTGTGCTGGGAACTCTTCTACTTAATTAGAAGAAGGATAGGTCCCTAGATGGTGCTTTTGTGACCTACTCTGGAAGATTGACCCAGGGGAGGAGTAGATGCACTGAGAGTCTGTGATATAGCTATTGTGCATTGTCTCATTCCCCTTTGTTTGTCACAGTCCAAACTCGGGCTGGATGACCTTTATGCAGAGTGGTGAGTTGTTCCCCAGGCCACTATTGGAAGCTTGGGTTCGGGGCTAGATGAATCCCTCTCCACAGAGGCTGGCATTGCAAGTGATTGCTTTGCCTGTCTCCCTGTAGTGGTGACAGTGACAGGTGCTGGTGATCATGGGTGTCAGGGCTACAGGTGTTCACTCCAAGCAGGTCCAGGTGCAATGGTGGCTCGAGGCTGGCAGATCCCTGCCAGAGCATCAGACCACCAGGTTGGTTCCCACCAGGCAGCCAGTGGGAGCTGCAGGGACAGAGTCCTGGTACTAGCAGCAGTGCCAGAGCCTCAGGGATGAGACCACAGGGCCCCGAGGCAGCACTGGAGCCTCAGCAGTAGGACCACAGAGCCCAGTGGCAGCATGATAACTGTGACAGCAGAGCCACAGGGCCAGGCAGCAGCATAGGATACCATGAGGAAGAAGCCATGGGGTTGGGTGGCAGTACAGGAACTTTGGGGACAGGGCTGTGGGGCACGGTGGCAGCAATGGAGCTTCAGCAGCAGAGCCATGGGGTCTGGTAGCAGCATGGGAACCGCAGAGGCAGAGCTATGGGGCTGGGTGACACTGTGCAGGCCACAGGGGCGGGGCCACAGGCTGGGTCACTGGGCACCCAGGGATCTCCTGGTGGTCAGATCCCATGGGGACAGTCACTGCATGGCTTCTCCGGTGACTTCTGTGGTGCCCATTTTGCTCAAATCCCCGGTGAGGGGAAGAGGTGCTTGCCTCCTGGTCACAGGGTACACGAGAGCATCCATTCTCCCTGCTCCTTCCCTAGCCCAGCTGGGGCGATGTGAAGGTGGCTGCAGCAAAGCTAAAGCCTTCTTAGACCTGGTGCTCTGGACCTGAGAGCTCAGAATTGCATCAGTTGTAGCTGCTTGGGGAAAAAAAAAAAAACACTACGTCCCTGATGTGTCCACTCTCTGGTGCAATGTCACCATGAAGACTCCAAGCAGCTCCCTAATCAGTTTGGAGGTCTGTGGTGGTGGGGGGGGGGGGGGCCTTGCAGCTCAGATCACAGACAGTGTCCACAGGGGCAGCGAGAAACCCCAGGGCTCTCTCCTCCCATCTGTCCCCATGTGTGGGAGCCTCCCCCAGGTACCTTCTATTCTTGCTGAGTGAATCACCTGTCTGCTTCTCCTTTACTCTAAATGTCTCCTGCCACTTCTCCAGTGATTCACAATGCTCTTTCCCAGAAGGCCCATCCACTGGTGGGCATCCACCTGCAACTTTCTATCCTTTTCTTGAGAGCAGAGCATGCAGGCTGCTTTTAGTCCACCATCTTGCCCTTTCCTTGACAATCACTTTTAAAAAAGGTTTCTGAGTTTGGGTAACAGTTCTAGATTTATAGAATTGTATGAAAGTGTCTGCTCACATAGGACTGCAGCCTACCATTTCAGTCCTATATGCTTTGTGCTCTAAGTCAGCTAACCAGCCTCTCCCTAGGACTTCCTATACAAAATTCTCATTACAGGACAGCATGCTGAAAAAGCTCATGCTGCTTCACATAAAACATCTTCAAAAGCAAGGAAGAAAATATCCATTGCCTCACACGGGAGTCATGTTGATTATGGCATTACCGTTTTCAAGATGAGAAAACATGGAGAGGTTAAATGACTGTGGAAGGTCACACATTTCCTCTGTCTGAAGGACGATGGCAGTTTTGTTTGCAAAATTTGGAGAACTTGAAACAGATATCCTTATCTAACCAGTTGGAGATCAACAATGACTCCATCCTCTGGCTGTAGCATGCTATTAGAAATGCGTATACCCTTACATATCATGTGTCATTGTTATTTTGCTCCTGCCTGAGTAAATAATTAGTCTTGTCAATGGAAAAAAGCCAAACTCTGTAAAATAATTTTAAAGAGATTTATTCTGAGCCAAACTGAGGACCATGACCCGGAGCCATGGCCAAGAAGCCTTGAGCAAGTGGACTCACTGTGGTTGGGTTGCAGTTTGGTTTTATACATTTCAGGGAGACAGGGGTTACAGGTAAAGTCATAAATCAATACATGGAAGGCATACATGGGTTTGGCCCAAAAAGGTGGGCCATCTCGAAGTTGGTGGGGGGGGGTGCTTACAGGTTTTAGGTGGATTTACATTCTTTGACTTATAATTGGTTAAAGACATGAAGCTTTGTCTAAAGGTTTTTGGAATGTTTTAAGATAAGGAGCTCTGTTAATCAGAGACAAGCCACCCAAGGGACATACATTTGTTGTGTAAATTGAGGAGCTGCAGGTTTGTCTTTCATAAAGGTAGGCCTGTTAATGGGTTACAAAGGGTGTCTCCAAGGAGAGGGGCATGGTAAGGCATGTCTGACCTCCCTCTTTGTGTCAGGCAATGTAGTTTTAGGATATTCCCTTGCCCAAGAGGAGGTCCATTCAGTCAGCCGGTTTGGGGGAGCCTTAAGATTTTATTTTAGTTCACAGTCTTTACAATAATGCATAGCCTGCTCGATTTTTTCAGTTTTTGCATTTAATTTTATGTAAAAGATGATCAACTTATTTAAACATGGCTCTCCTAAACCTTATGAAATTTTGGTATTTTTCCCATATTAGATAATTGAACTCTGTAACCTGTATTGTTTAGTAACTTAGCATATGAACAAACATGGAGAAAAGATGCAAATAGCTAGATAATTCAACTAAAAAATAGTACCTTTCAAATTACCCTATGTGTTTTCACTGATTTTACCAATGATACAAGTCAGTGGCATCAACAGCAAACCTATGTGTGAATCAATAGATAGGTTTGTGAGAAGAGTAAACTTTTATGATTGGAGGCCCAACCAACAATAATTCTTTGATAGAATGCCAACCATTTTCCTATTCTTAACTTTCACACTGAGAAAGTTGAACACCTGTTCCATGATGCTTTGTAGTATTCCAAAACTGTGAAGAATCAAGTTTGAACTTTGTCAGTACCCTATGCACAGCTCAATTCTTAAACAAATTGCCATTATTGGTGAGTTGATCAAAACTCCTTGTTCTTGGAACAGAAGGAGATTTCACTCAAGATTATATTCAGAAAAAGCGGATATTTTCTCAAGTCAACCTATAAAGTAAAAGGCACGCTGGTGGACACAAAATAAATTGAGCAAATTTCCTGCCTTTATACAGTTTTCAGGCTAGTAATATTTATTAAGCATATATAGTATTAATTTTAATGCAGCTAGGATGTAATTTCTGTCATTAAAAAGATACCATCTTCTATGGAATTTTAGAATAAAGAATGATAATTTTCGGGTGAGACTGTATGGTGAAGACAAAAAGAAATGACTCCGAGGAGCAGGAAACACTTGAAGAGGTCCTTCAGGGATGGTTACAATTTTAATGCAGTAGGTGTTGAGAGAATAAGACAAAGAAATGGAAAGGCACAGAGATAGTTCATGGGTAGACTGGAACCAAAGGGCTGAGAGAGGATCACAGAATGAACATACATTAGAGATATTCACTTTTTGTTTGTTTGTTTCCTCCCCCCATCCCCTTCTTGGAGAGCCTTCTTAGTCCAGATCCCAGAGGGGTGTGGTTCATATATATATGCCACTGGCCAAAGCTGGTTAGACCAGGTTGGACACAAGATCAAATCCAGGGCCATCACATACTCCCTTCTGGAAATGTGGATTTGTTTGTAGCAGGGATTCGAGATGGTCTCTACTAGCCCTTCAGTTTGGGTGACACTTTGAGTAATAGAAAAAAGTAATTAGTAATTAGAAGTAAAAGTAATTAGAAAAAACCAGTGAGGAGAAGAAGGATAAAATTAAGTAGAAGCAGAGGAAAGAGACCATGCGACCCTGGAAAGAGAGAAATACAGAAGGAAAAGCTGCCTTGTTTCCTGCTGATGTTCTAATTCTAGTTGTCATCCACCAGGAGCTCGTCCATATTCTCTGCTCTTGCTACTATCAGTTCCCCCTTGTCCTCCTCTGTCGGTCTTTATTGACTGCAAGTGACAACAACAAAAAACTGGAAGACTAAAGCAAAACTTGAAAATATTGGAGATAAATTAAGAAGCTTAGCGAATGACTGGATATCTCATAATCAACAGGAATGAAACAGAAGCCAGGTGTAACAGAGCAGTCACCCCTCCTCCCATAGATATGGAAGGGAAATATTGAGGGTGGGGAATATGTAACAGCGGGAATGGCCTGGGGGGAAAAAAGAGGGCAGAAAGATTTTCTGTCTTTTTGAAACTTCCCCCACTCTTTTGGGAACTTGCAGCCTGGCCTGCATCCCTGAGGCAGGTTAAGTCTTTTGTTAAAACTCCCAGGTGGCCGCCAGAGCCCCAGGTGGGCGGCTGGCAGAGTTCACAGGCTTTGTTTTTGGGAGAGATGAGATGATTAGAATAGTTAACCACAGTAATTGCCTGAAGCCGAGAACCCTCAGTTTAAAAGCTCTGTGTTTCTGCCTATGTTCGGGAAATTCAGGATTATGAGAGAGGAGGTCTACGTATTTCCTCCTTTGTAGACAAAGTAAACACTCTATTTCCTTCCCCCTCAAACTGCTTGTCGTTGTTACTCAGCCTCCTGGACAAGTGGCCGAGCTTTGCATAACAAGGGTAGTTTGAGCTACCTAAGCTGCTAAAGATTTTGACCATTCTCTTTGGGTGCTGCTACTAGAGTTAATAAGCTCTACTTTATGTTCTTTTCCATCTCCCCAATCAAGACTCAAAGTCCTGACAGAAAGCCTAATTTAAATAACCAGATCCTGTACTGAAAGTGTGTGTATTTGCCCACTGGCCAGAGTAGAAAAAGGGATTTTGAATTACAGTCTACAATAAGCCAACATATCATGAGAGAAAGGTAATTACCGGAAACAAAACTAGAGTTAGGGTTGAAGAAGAAACTTGGATGCCAACAACGAAGGAGTAATAGGCAACTACCACAATTTCCTGTAAACCTATCTTAATAACTAAAGCTAAGGTGAGTGAGATTTGATTTTCTATAGCAAAATGAACCCTGAATAAGATCGCAGGCTAAAGAATTTTAATTTTATTTGTTAGACAATGAGGGGACATTGACAAATTTGAATAGGTGAGTGACATCAGAACTGTGTTTTAGGAAAGCTGCTTTAGATGGGACCAATGGCGGGGACAATCAGAGGACTCTGAATACCTAAAAAAACAGGAGGAAATAGAATGAGATCCTTCATCAGGTAACTATAAGAGTAGGGCGAGGAAATGGGAGGGTCAACTGAGAGAATGTAACTGGGCAGGAGTGCAGAAGTTCCCAAATCTGCAGGAGGAAATGGGCACAGTTTTATGCGTAACTGAGAGAGAAGGAATAAAGGAGAAAGATGTAAGAAGGAAAGCTGCAGTATGGAGTAAGAGGAATTCACACACACACACACACACACACACACACACACACACACACACACTCTATCTCTCTCTATTTACATCAGAGAGACACCAAATCAGAAGAATGTCATTGCAGCCACCATTGCCAAGTAAGAAAAATATACTAAAGTTTAAAGGATGTGTGACTCTTTTATGTCACTGCCAGCCTTAGGGCAGAGAAAGAAAGAACGCACAGCCTCTCAGTACTGCCACAGAAAACCAGTAGGCTCAAAAGTCAGAGCCAGAGCCCTAGTAATACAGCAAATATTTACTTAACACAGGATACATGGCTTTGCTTCAGATAAAAACTTATTTGAGAAATGTAGCACATGCTACTTAACGGTTCAAGTATTAAAGGACTCAGCAAATTCATAGATTTTACCTGTTGGGATCTTGAAACAGAACAGATGACTGTTACTGGTCCTTACTCTTGAAGGTAAAATCACTCTCCTTTTGTCCCCCACCTCCTGTTTCAAACAAGGTAGAGATAGTGATGAGCATCTAGTTGAAGTATAAGATGTTCTCAAGATGACAGAATACATTAAGGATGCAGGATAGACACCAGCCGGAAATCTTTTTGTGGAAGGAAGTAGTGTCTGCCCTGTGGGAAGGGATGAGGTGTTAAGTAGGTGGATCCTGGAGAACAAGAGATAGGTCTGGAATACAGAGCTTTTCTGCGGGATTAAAAGTTAGAAAATTAAACTTTTGTATCATAAAATTAGCCAGTAAAACTGAAAGATCAATTCAAGAAGCTAAAAGTTGCTTGACTTGATTTCTACTTATATGGATAAAGAATTAGTTTGTTATTGATTGACATTGCCGCTGAGAAGGACTAGAAAATTTGGCCAAAACATTAAAAAAAATTATGTTTGAAGTCATGGGAGAGATTTCAAGGCAGTAAATGTTTGAGAGCCAAGATCACGTAGAGAAAGAAAGCACAGAAAAGTGTACCCGTGAGCAGTGTCACTTTTCCACTATGAATTTATAAATTCCAAAGCATCGGTTAAAAATATGATCAAAAAGTGGTGGCTAAGACTCTGAGAAAGTAAATCAACTTTTAAGCTTTCTTGCAGAGCTTAAGGAATAAATATTGGAGTTCATAAAGCCAGACACAAAAGTGTATTCTTTATAATTTTATTTATACATATAGAGGCAACTATTTTATATAAGGCAACTTACTTAAAATGAGATGTTGAAAATAAGAGGACTTTTTATTTTTATTTTTGCTGAGTAGGATGGAGATAGTGATATAGGAGCCAGAAAGTAGCTTTTGGAATGCTGGAAATAGTATACTTTTGATCCGTGTGATGAGTTACAAAAGTGTGTTCATACTGTGATAATTCAATGAGTTGTATACAGTTTTGATTTGTACATTTTTATGTACAGCCATACCTTGAATATATTGTGGCTTGGTTCCAGACCATCTTAATAAAACCAACATCACAATAAAATGAGTCACACAATTTTTTTTATTTCCCAGTGTATATAAAAGTTATGTTTACACTACACTGTAGTCTATCAAGTGTACAACAGCATTATGTCTAAAACAATGTACATACCTTAATTTAAAAAATATTTGATTGCTAAAAAAATGCTAATGGTCATCTGAGCTTTCAGTGACTTTTTTGATCAGGGTGGTGGTTGCTAAAGGTTATGGTGGCTGTAATTTCTAAAATAAGACAACACTGAAGTTTGCTACATCAGTTGATTCTTCCTTTCATGAAAGATTTATCTCTAGCATGTGATACTGTTTGGTAGCATTTTACCCACAGTAGAACTTCTTTCAAAATTGGAGTCAGTCCTCTTGAAGCCTGCTGTTGCTTTATCAACTAAGTTTATGTTATATTCTAAATTCCTTGTTATCATTTTACCAGTGTTCATGGCATCTTCAATACAAGTAGATTCCATCTCATAGAAACACTTTCTTTGCTCATCCATAAGAAGTAACTCCTCATCTGTTCAAGTTTTCTCATGAGATTGCAGCCATTCAATCACATTTTCAGGCTTCATTTTTAATGCCAGTTCTCTTGCTATTTCTACCACATCTGCAGTGGCTTTCTCCACTTAAGTCTTAAACCCTTCAAAATCATCCATGAGGGTTACTATCAACTTCATCCAAACTCCTGTTAATGTTGTTATTTTGACCTCCTCCTGTAAATCACAAATGCTCTTAATAGAGTCTGGAATGGTGGATTCCTTTTTTGCCCCTGTATTCTTGATCCATTTTATTTTATTTTATTTTGAAAAATTTAGAGGGTGCAAGTGTTTTCTCTTACGTGGATAAACTGTATGATGCTGAAGTAAGGGCTTTCGGTATACCTGTCATCAGAGCAGTGCACATTGTACTTGATAGGTGCATTTTTATCCCTTATCCCCTCCCAACTTCTCCCCTTCTTAGTTTCCAATGTCCATTATAGCTCTTTATTACCATATATATCCTTTGTTTAGCTCCTACTTATATGTGAGAACATGTGGTATCTGTTTTTCCATTCCTGAGATACTTCACTTAGGATAATGATCTCCAGTTCCATTCAAGTTGCTGCAAAAAAACATTAGTTCATTTCTTTCTATAGCTGAGTCATAGTACTCCATGGTGTATATGTATACACACTACATTTTTGTTATACACACATCAGTTGATGGGCACTTAGGTTGATTCCATACCTTTGCAATTGTGACTTGTGCTTCAATAAACATTCTAGTGCAGATGTCTTTTTTATAAAATGATTTCTTTTCCTTTGTGTAGATACCCGGTAGTGGGATTACTGGATCGAATGGTAGTCCTCTAAGTAATCTCCATACTGCTTTCCATAGTGCTTGTACAAATTTACATTCCAATACAATGGTGGATTCTTTCCAGAAAGTTTTCAATTTACTTTACACAGATCCATCAGAGGAATTGCTACCTATGGCAGCCACAGCCTTATAAAATGTATTCTATAAATAATAAGACTTGAAATTCAAAATTACTCTTTGAATCATGGGCTGCAGAATGGATGCTGTGTTAGCAGGCATAAAAGCGGTCTTAATCTCCTTGTACATTTCCATCAGAGCTATTGAGTGACCAGAGGCAATGTCAATGAGCAGTAATATTTTGAAACAATTTTTTTTTTCTGAGCAGTAGGTTTCAACAGTGGGCTTAAAATAATTAGTAAACCATGCTGTCAATGGAAGTTCTGTTATGTAGGCTTTGTTGTTGCATTTATAGAGCAAAAGCAGAGTAGCTTTAGCATAATTCTTAAAGACTTTAGAATTTTTAGAATGATAAATGAGCATTGGTTTTAATTTAAAGTCACCAGCTGCATTAGACCCCAATAAGAGAGTCAGCCTTTCCTTTGAAGCTTTGAAGCCAGGCATTGACTTCTCCTCTCTAGCTATGAACATCCTAGATGGCATCTTCCAATATAAGACTATTCTGTCCATATTGAAAATCTGTCATTTAGTGTAGCTACCTTCATCAATTCTCTTAGCTAGACCTTCTGAATAATTTATTGTAGCTTTTCCATCAGAATTTGCCGCTTCACTTTGCACTTTTATGTTACAGAGAATTCTCCTTTCCTTAAACTCATGAACCAACCTCTGTTAGCTTCATACTTTTCTTCTGCAGGTTCTTCACCTCTCTCAGCCTTCATTAGGGCCTTGTTCAGGATTAGGCTTTGGTTTAAGGGAATGTTGTGGCTGGTTTGATCTTCTACCCAGACCACCACAAATCTTTCTCCTTATCAGCAATAAGGTTGTCTAAATTTCTTATCATTCATGTGTTGATCAGAGTATTCCTTTTAGTTTCCTTCAAGAACTTTTCATTTGTATTCGTAACTTGGCTACCTATTTGGTGCTGGAGGACTAGATTTTTGGCCTGTCTTGGCTTTCAGCACATCTTCCTTACTAAGCTTAATCATTCCTAGGTTGTTTTTTTTTTTATTATTTGTATAAATGTAGTAGTTACAAGTGCAGTTTTGCTACATGGATATATTGCATAAAAATTAAGTCTGAGCTTTTAGTGCATACATCCCTCAAATAGTGCACATTGTACCCATTAAGTAATTTCTCACCTCTCACTCCCCTTCCTTACACCCTTCCAAGTCTCCGATGTCTATTCTAACAATAAACTCTATTTCCATGTGTACATCATTTCTAGCTTTTGATTTAAAGCGAGAGATGTGTGACTTTTCCTTTCACTTGAAAACTTACAGTGCATTGCAGGGTTATTTACTGGCCCAATTTCAATATTATTGTGTCTCAGGGAATAGGGAGGCCTAAGGAGAGGGAAAGAGATGAGAGAAGGGCCAGTGAGTGGAACAGGCAGAACACAGGCATTTACTGATTAAGTTTCCCATCTTATACTGTGGTTTGTGGAACCTTGGAAACAATTACAATAGTAACATGAAATATCACTGATGCCAGATCTTCATAACAGATATAATAATACTGAAAAATCTTAAAATATTGCAAGAATTACCAAAATGCGACACAGAGATACCGAGCAAGCAGATGCCATTGGACAAATGACACCAACAGATTTGCTTGACATAGGGTTGCAACAAACCTTTGACTTGCAAAAAACAGTATCTGTGAAAAGCAAGTAACAAAATGAAGCATAATAAAACAAGGTATGCTGTAATTACATTAAACTTCTATTAAAAATGTATTAAAAACAAGAAGAATAATATAAAAGTTTGGTTGTATCCAGCCTTGATTTTATTATGGAAATTTATATTACTAATAATGCAGTCTACTGAGCATAGTAATATCTTGACACTATCTTTGTTTAACATTTTCTCTTGTCTCTGAATAATTCAAAACACTTTGTAGTCTGTGAACAGTGAACTGCAAATCTCAGAAAAGGCATATCCTAAGCATTTCCAACAAATGTAGACAACATCTTTTGCAGAAACTGAATAAAAATCCACCTAACAAGAGTTAAATTACTCATCTATGGAGCTAGTCACAACTAGAAATAATTTGTAACTGTGTTTGATAAGATTTCAGTAATTCTTAAACATGTCATTATTTTTAAATATTTATAATTGAAGAAATGTCAATATTAAGAAAATTATAATATTTCTGGTGAGATGAGTTATTATAACCTTTTTATGGCTGAATAAAACAAAAGATAACATATTACATAGAAATTTACAGTTATTAAGGGAGTATGCTACTTGAGTCTAATAATTATAATATTCATTATCTAGACAGAAATGATCCCTCAGTTTAGAAAAGAAAGCATCAAACTCTTGCAACTTGTGACATTGTTTCTTTACGTTCCCACTAACTTCTTTTACGTGCCAAAAAAATCTTTCTGTTTTGTACTTGGTTTCTTGAATAGTCCTGCCCATATACAGTGCTGTCTTTTGTTAATAATTAATTTGTTCCAAATATCAATATCCTGACAAGTATTAAATTAAATAGTTTGCATTCTGGATTATTAATTAGTGTTCTATGAGTTAATATTGACCTTATTATGATTGACTATGGAATAAACTAGCTATTTTAAGCACTCTGACAGCACCTGGGGCCTTGCAGGTGCTCAGTAAATGTTTGTTATTATATTAGAAGCCAGAAATGACCACTACTCAATAGAACCTAGTTGTTGAATAATGTCTTATTAGTACGTAATACGAGGGTGATTCTTAGTGTCTTTGAAATGCATTGGAAAAATATGCCATGAAATACAAAATGGCAATGCTTGTTAATAATAGAGTAACAAAAATTATTATTCCTCCTGTTATTCTACCAATGTTTATTGAGTGGGTTTCCTATGCTGAGTGCAAGAGAATCAGTAAAGATTAAGTAAAACATATTCTTGCCCCATAGAATTTTGTTGAGAGAGAATGGCATTCATCAAATATAAGTGTAATATGGGCTGCAAAGTGTGCTGTGAAACTGCATGATCAATTTAACTTCACATGGGGTTTAATCTGAGTATGCCAAGACTTGAAGTATAACATGGCCAGACTAACAGTGGTAGAATGATCTTTTCCTGGCAAACAGAATACCAAATGATAAGTTTGCAAGGTGGGAAGATTGGCATGTGGGATAGGAAGGAGGTTAGTGTAGCTCATGGAAATGAGGAGCCACCAGAGAAGACTGAGAAGGTGTAGGAGATAAAATGAGAAAATCCAGGAAAGTGGGTTATCAGTAAGGTTGTTAAATATATGCAATATTTGGAAAATACACTAAAAATTATTTATTCCTTGTCTAAAATGCAAATATAACTAAGCATTCTGTATTTTTTATTTGCTAAATTTGGCAACCATAGTTATAAGGTAAGTCAAGAGTAGAAAGTGTTTCAAAGAGAAAGTCTCAAAAATTACAACTAGTATGTGGGAAGCATTGTACCAAGAACCTTGCATGGATTATTTAATTTTATATCCCTGCATTTTCCAATTCCAGTTCTCACAGCTGGATCTACTGATGATCTGACTTGAAGTTCCTAGACAGTCCTCATTTGACAACATTGATCCACATAAAAGGTACCAAAGTGACTTCAACCCCATTAGCCCGTGAGGCATTGGAATGAAGTTGAGCTTTCAACAAGCCCTGAGATCTGGAGTGTTGAGAGTGTGGTGCAGGCACCAGAACAGACCCAAACAATTTCAATATCTCTCTCCATAACCCTCACAATCCACTTATTTTGACCTAGTGTCTTTGTGTGATCTCTACTCTGCTGACAGCAAAACTATTCTTTGAGAAACACCATGTCCTTATTAGGACTAAGCCTCTGTACTCAAGCAAGTTCTATTTCTTTCCTGAATACCAGATTTTCTTAACTCCCAGGATCCTGAATCACAATTTGCTATAATCATCTTAATCAAAATTCCTGTAATATTTAACATTTGCTGAGTCTTTGTTATATGTCAGGCACTCTACTAAGAGCTTTTTTATGAATTAATCTCATTACCCTTCACAACAGTTCAATAATGTTGATACCATCAACTACTTTTTATACATATGAAGAAACTGGCACTCATAGTTAAGCCAATTGCCAGCATAAGAGAACTGAAGCCCCCTATAAGTTACTTGTTCAATTTCAAAGTGAAGCCTCTTCATTATCCACAGAAATAGAAAAAAATTATTCTAAAATTTATATGGAACCACAAAAGACCCAGAATAGCCAAAATAATCCTGAGCAAAAAGAAAAAAGCTGGCATCATATTACCTGACTTCAAATTATGCTACAGAGCTATAATAATCAAAACAGCATGGTGCTGGCATAAAAATAAACACATAGACCACTGGAACCCCATAGAGAACCCAAAAATAAATTCATGCTTTTACAGTCAACTCATTTTCAACAAAGGTGCCAGGAACATACATTGGTGAAAGTAAAGTCCCTTCAATAAATGGTGTTGGGACAACTGGATATCCACAGGCAAAAAAAAAAACTAAAATGAAATTGGACTCCTCTTTCTTGCCATATAAGAAAAATCAAATCAAAATGGATTAAAGACTTAAATGTAAGACCTGAAACTATAAAAATACTAAACAAAAACCCTGGGGAAACACTCCAGGAGATTGGTCTGGGCAAAGAGACCTCAAAAACACAGGAACCTAAGGAGAAATAAAGAATTAAGATTACATCAAGCTAAAAAGCTTCTGCACAGCAAAGGAAATAATCAACAAAGTGAATAGACAACAGATCAAATGGGAGAAAATATTTGTAAACTACCCATGTGACAAGGGATTAGTAACCAGAATATATATATTATTATAGAAGCTCAAACAACTCAATAGCAAATTAAAAAACAAAACAAAACAAAAACAAAAACAAAACAAAAAACAAGTAATCTGATTAAAAAATGGGCAAAATATCTGGATAAATATTCTCAAAAGAAAACATATGAATGGCCAACAAGTATATGAAACAATACTCAACATCATTAATCATCAGATAAGTGCAAACCAAAGCTATAGTTAGATATCATCTTACCCCAGTTAAAAAAGACAGACAATAATGGATTTTATCAAAAAGATGGACAATAAGGAATGCTGGCAAGGATCTGGAGAAAGGGGAACCCTTGTACATTGTTGGGGGAAATATATTAATAAATTACTATAGCCACTATAGAGAACACTGTGGAGCTTCCTCAACAAACTAAAAATAGAACTACAATATGATCCAGCAATCCCACTGTTGGGTACATAGCCAAAAGAAAGGAAATCAGTATATTAAAGAGATATCTGCATTCCCATGTTTATTGCAGCACTATTCACAATAGCCAAGATGTGGAATCAACCTAAGTATTCATCAAGGGATGAATGAATAAAGAAAATGTGGTAAAAAAATATACACAGTGCAATAGTATTCAGACATAAGAAATAAAATCCTGTCGTTTGCAACAACACAGATGGAACGGAAGGTCATATGTTAAGTGAAATATGCTAGGCACAGAAAGACAAGTATGGCATGTTCTCACTCAGATGTGGGAGCTGGAAATTTGATCCCATGGAGGTAGAGAGTGGAATGGTGGTTACCAGAGGCTGGGATGGGTAGTGGGGAGCGGGGATAAAGAAGGATTGGTTAATGGGTACGCAAATACGGTTAGATAAAAGGAATAAGACCTAGTGTCCAGCAGCACAATAGGGCAAATATAGTTAACAATAATGTGTTGTATATTTCAAAATAGCCAAAAAGTGGAATTGAAATATTCGTATCACAAAGAAATGATAAGTGCTTCAGGTGATGGATACCCCAATTACCCTGCTTTGATCATTACACATTTTACCCTTGTATCAAAATATTGTATGCACCCATTAATGTATCCAATTATATATTCATAAAAATTAAAAATTTTCAAAACCAAATGAAGTTTCTTGACCAAAACCACTTTGCTAATAAGTTATGGATTCAAGATTCAATTTACATTTGACTGTCAATTAAGCCCAGTCTCTTAATAAATATTCTGTGTTCACACTCCAGCTCCCCACGGTTTCTCCCATCGACAGATGCATTTCCTTACCATTTTCAAAGCCTAACTTTAGTCTATTTACTTGACCATTTGCTTAAATGTCCCTTTAGGAAACAAGGACTTGGATCTTTGGGATCAAGTGCTCCTTTTCATCACCCCACTTCATCATTCTCTGTACTCAAATAAGTTCTTATTGCCTCAAACTTACCAACTCTGCAATACCTCTAAAATATCCTCATATAATTTGGGTTTAGGGTATTTCTTTTTTTTTTTTTTTTTGAGATAGAGTCTCGCTCTGTTGCCTGGGCTAGAGTGCCATGGTGTCAGCCTAGCTCACAGCAACCTCAAACTACTGGGCTTAAGCAATCCTTCTGCCTCAGCCTCCCGAGTAGCTGGGACTACAGGCATGTGCCACCATGCCTGGCTAAGTTTTTCTACCTATTTTTAGCTGTCCAGATCATTTCTTTCTATTTTTTTTTTTTAGTAGAAACGGGGTATCGCTCTTGCTCAGGCTGCTCTCGAACTCCTGACCTCGAGCGATCCTCCCCTCCTGCCTCTGCCTCCCAGAGTGCTAAGATTACAGGTGTGAGCCACAGCGCCAGCCCTAGGGTATTTCTTAATATATCTCAAACTGTGTGTGGAATTAAGGGAAATAAGATGATTTGTGTGTCTGTATTAGAGATTTTGAACATATAGAAGCATTTGTTTGTTTCACTTAAATCGTGACTGTAATACAGCAGCTCTTTTTATCTCTCTAAATGTGTTTATTAATACTAACTCTAGGCTTTGCCCCAGTAAACCTTCTCATTTTTATGACAATAGTACCTCAGTGTCTGTTCCAGTTAGTTTATCAGATCAATAAAGTAAAAAAAAATATTGCTGATAAAACTATTTGAAATGGCAGTTCAAATAGCCTGGAAGACTTAGGAGGGATTATGTAGGCTCTAGGTAATCATTTGAGGGAGCTTAATCTTCATTGGCTTTAGAAGATGCAAAAATTGCTTAACATTTTAGAATATCAGTTGAAGGACATAACATTTGTTGGAGAGTAACCAAAAAAGATAATGCTAAAAATAAAATATCTATCGACGGACAGCAGTTGGCTTAAGATCAAAATGTTTTCCAGCAAGAAAGTAAAGAACAGTTACTATCCATGAGTTGTGGTTAAAAATGAAAACTTGATGTAGGATGTGCATTTACTCTTAAGGTAATACTAGTTCTAGAAAAAAAGAGAAAGCTAGAAAGCTGAGAAATGGGATATTTTCCTATTATAACTTTTTTTAGAAAAGGTTAAGTCCAGTATAATAACATACTCTCGACTTGGTTCATTAAGACTAAAGCTACCTGTGGTGTACTGTTGAAATTAATCTGAGAATCTCCAGAAATCGATGTTTCAGATATAGGCCAAGAAAAATTTTCCCTATAAAACTCTATATTATTTAGGATACTTTAATTGCAACAACAGAAACCCAACGCAAGCTTACTTTACGTAAAATATAAATTTATTAGCTCATGTAACTGAAATGCCTATAACTTGTGATACAATTGGTCCCAGAGGGCCAAACAATGTCTTACATACTAATGGTTTTCTCCCCATCTTTAATCTCTGTATTCCTCGCTATCGGATTTACTCTCTGTTAGGCCTTCACCATGCCAACCCTTACAAGCTTCCAGCTCCAAGTTTATTTAAAAGAGAGATATCCTCCTCCCAAAAGTTTGGTCAAAAGTTCTGGAGTTGAAGTCATTGTCCCTGATTTGGTGATAAGTCAAACTATTACCAAACTATGAACTAATCACTTCGGCCAAGCAGATACAATTACGAGTGGCAGGTGGCTTCGAACCAGAGGTGCATTCAGTTCTCACCCAAACCAGCTAGGTTACAGGGAATGGTGGTAGCCATGGAAACAGACATTTCTGCTCAGTGAAGCAAACACTGATGCTGGAGAGGCCAGCACTGCAAATGCTCACTATAAGCATCTATCATTTTTCCTTTTCCTTTCTCTTGTTTGATTCATAAACAAATACTGGTATGCCTTTTTTTCTCTGTGTTTACACTTCAGAAAGACCACAAAATTAAGAGCAGTTTCTTCAATGGATCATAGTGTTTCAATTCTCTAAATCTTTGCACTTGCCAGATCCTTCTGCCTGAAGTGTTTGTCTCTCCCGTGTTCACAGGGAGTGCCCTTCCTCCCTCTTGTCATTGCATGACCAATTCTATTTATGTGCAGTTTAAATGTCAGTTCCTCAACAAAGACTTGGAGTAAAGGTCCAGAAACTTTGATTTTCCCATTGCTCTGTTAGATTAAAAACCAAATGAAAGCCTCTGCTCCATTGCTCATGAGAAAGCATTTGCATTACTGGATACCAGAAGCAGAGACGTCATGAATGTGCTATATTGCAGGATGGCTGATATTGAATGAGAACAGAAATGTCCTGAAAATGGAGATGGGAAGAGAGGAATACAGTCTGACAGGAGTGAATGATTATGGCTGGAGGGCAATAAACAAAAAGTTTGTTGGAAAGTGAGAAGTGAGAAAGGCAGATTCCACATTGAATTGGGTATTTTACAGTGTTCTATGGCTGCATTGGTCCAAGTGTAAGCTGACATTTGAAAATTCAAAAAACCCCAATAGCAATAAAATCATAAAATCAAAAGTTACCAGATAATTGAAAAGAAAATTAAATTCAAACAACATCCTAATGCCTGTCTCTAAAGCACCTACTATTCCCCTTTGAGAATTACAAAAAAGAAAAAGAGCACAAAGGAAAAAATTAAAAAGAATAAAAGCATTTTTCAGTTTCTTTTCTAGGACTTTCCAAACCAGGATTTTTGATTGAGCTCTAATATTTTAAATTAGCATAATATTCAGTAAAGTCAATGATTTTTAAGACCCTTATTATTTATTTATATTCTTGCTGTTTTTTTTAGCAAAGTTCTTTGAATAAACTAAAGGGAATTCTGCTCTTGCCATCTGGTACGCTCTTCTTTCTGTCCTTGCTTAGCTAACTTCTACTCGACTTAAGATGTCATCTCAAATGCTACTTCCTCAAAGGGAACTTTTCCCTGAGTAATTGCTCAAAATTGTGCTCCCTCTGCAGTGCTCTCCTACAGTTTATTGCATTTTTCTTCACTAATCACATATTTTTACTTAGAGATTATTTGTTTTATGGTTGTCCACTCTCTCAGGCTGTAAATTCCTCATGGAGGTTTTGTTCCTTGATAAAACCACCATGGGAACATCCAGAGTTTAGCCTAGTTCCAAAGAAGGTGTTCAATAAATATTTGGGGAATGAATAAATGCTATCCATATTCAAAACTCAGCAAAAGCACCTGCAACTCCAGGTGACCATGCTTGATACCAGCAGCCTTAGATGCTCTTGTTCTCTGTCTCAGAGCCATCTATACATACTGCTAATATAGCACATACTACTCTTCCTCACTTCCTAGAGGGTGCCTAGCACAGCACCTGGAATACAAAACACACTAGAGTAAATGTTGTTGAGTGAATGAATGTGTAAATGAAGACAATAGCAAATATGCCCTGTACCACCAGTGTCCCCAAGAAGCATACATACTTGTGACAGCCTGGCCGAGGAACCGAGAAGCCCCTATGCTGCACACGTCTGAAACACAGTCTTCAATCGCAAAGGATATGACCCAGAGAGGAAAGATGCAGTCATGATAACCTCACCTTTTCCAAATATTTTTAAAGGTAAGCTTTTAGAACCCTCACTACCTTTCACGGTGAGAAAATATTTTTAGTGACTTGATCCTAAAGTTCTTCAATGTGACAATATAACAGTGCTATTAACTGCACTTTCCATCATGTGAATGAAGACTAAGTAGTTGACACATTCCTCGTGAGGCAACGTGATTCCGCAGTGGTTCAGCTGCTCTTCAGGTAGTTCATTAAGTGAGAGTGATTCACAACACCTGAGGAGCGATGCGATGCCTCTTAAAAAAATGTTAATAGAAAATCCAAATCAAGGCCTCCAGGTCCCTCTCAAATGAAAGGGATGAGACTGTATATTTGACTACTAAATTCCCTTTTGATTTGGGACATGGAAGAGACTCAAATGCCTTTGAGTATAACAGAAAAGTTATGATTAGTTAAAAGAACTAAGAACTAATAGTACCTAAGAACTTACACTAGTATTGTGTGTATGTGTGTATATGGGAAAGAGGGTGTAATATATGTCAATCTCATATATGTATAGTGATATATATATGACTTACATATATAATCTATACATAAATATCATATATGTGTATAATATACCCACCTACTCTTTCAACAGGTATGTATTGAGCACCAACTATGTACCCGTCGATGTTCTAGGTCCTAGGAGTACATTGGTAAACATAACATGGAGAGCTCTTATCCTCATGAAATTAATGTTCTAAGAGGGGAGGACATAATAAACAAATAAAACATTTTAATAAGTTTCATAAAGGAATGAACAGGACAATATGATAACTAGGGAGGGGGAGCCACTTTAGATATTCCATTTGTACATGTACACATGTAAATAAGAGTTACTTCATGTTTACAAATTTAAATAGTCAAATACTTTCATTTGGTGTATTAAGAAATCAAATGATTGCCAAGTTCATATTTTTCCCAAACTGCAGAATACTAAAGATAAGAGTGCTATTAGCATGTTTTTAAAATGGCATTCCCAAATATATGAAATAGCTCTCATAAGAATCATCTGAGATGCTTTTAAAAAATATAGATTCTGTTTAACCATATTCAGAGATACATAATCACATTTTTGTGGATGGGACTTGCAAATATAAGTATTTTTAAAGTTCCCAAGAAGATTTTGATAACTGGCCAGATTTAAGATCTACTCATCTAAGATGTTCAAATGGACATACCAAGAAAAGACTCAGAACAGCAATTTCAAGATCCAGGTAAGTAACCTATTGCCCAGCATGATAAAAATGCAGATTACAATTCCCAGCCCAGGAATCCTGATTTACTAGGTCTAGAGAGCTGTCCAGCTTTTGGCAAACTCCTTTAAGCATTCTAATGCACAACTAAATTTTTGGAAATCATTGTTTTAAAGAAGGTCTATTAGACATAAAAATTGCTGGTAGGTACAAATATGGTAATACTTTCAACAAACCTGGGGCAAACTACTAGCAAATTTTCAAACAATTTCTTCCTATAAAGAAATGCTGTAGAGTATAACAACTCCTGATGTGGCTTCATCAGAATATATTTCTTTGGAAGAAATTTAAACGGATGTTTACGATGGCTGAGAGAAAAATATATTTGGCTAGCTGGTTTCCATGAGCATCTTACTGGTTATTGAATGAAAATGAGAGTAAAAGTTACTATTGAGGCATGCGAGGGGAGATTTCAGGATTGCTCTAACATTATTCCTCAGGGTTATTATTCGGCATGAAGATCATAATGATGAATTTGACATTTATTCAGATGGGAAACTTAGTATGCTTTGATTATTTTCTGATGTTTATTTTTCTTTTACTTGGAAAAAATAAATCTGTTATCAAACGTTTTTCTAATAGTCCTTTGCTCCCTATTGAGTTTTTATTCCTCTCAATGAATGACTCACACTAACTGGAACAAAACACTCTCATATTGAGCTGGAAACTGTGGGAGAAGGAAGGAGTTGGAATGGGATACATCAATGTTGGATCAGGTAGAAAAAATGAAGACAAAATATGCAGTTTCCATTTTAAAAAGTATTATCAAATATAATAAAATAAGATGTTGGTCCTGGGAGATGAACCTGGAGAGGAGCTTACAAGTTGCAGGTCCTTATCCCATTCTGTCATCTTGGCTTTGGGACTACACATCTTGAACTCACCAAATAGTTCATATTTTAATAGCATCCCCCTTCAATTACCATTTATTCTTCAGGCTCCTTCATCTCTACAGAGTTCCACTCTGGGAAGCCAAGTCTCTATTCTTAGAAGCTTCTTGGTTCCCTTGATATAGAACTAAAGAAGAGAAAAATACAGAAATTAGTGTACTCTTTCTTATTACACAGTCTTCTAAATTTAAGGTGACACATAACACTGTATGTTATTATAGTGTACACCATGATGTTTTTAAGTATTACATACATTGTGGAATGGTTCAATCTAGCTAATTATCAAATGTATTACTTCATATAGTTATCATTTTTGTGGTAAGAGTACATAACATCCACTCTGTTTACATTTTTAAGACTATGATAACATTGCCTTTAACTCTAGTCACCTTGCTGTACAATAGATTTTTTGAAATTTCCCTCCTATCTAATTGTAATTATGTATCCTTTGACCAGCATTTCCCCATCCCTTTCCTCCCGCTAACCACTGTGGTAAAAGCTATTATACTCTCTACTTCTATAAGAGCAACTTTTTAAATTCCACATAGAGTGAGATCACGTGATATTTGCCTTTCTGTGCCTGACTTGTTTCACTTAATATAACATCCTCCAGGTTTATGCATGTTGTCGCAAATAACACGATTTCATTCTTTTATGGCTGACTAGTATTTTATTGTGTATATTCAAAGAGCTCAGGAAATTTTTGCACCAAATATGAGTCCATGGTATAAAGAGTATTTTGAATTAAAGGCCCTTAGCAATCAATGGGCCTTGGAAAGGGCTTTCCTTCTATCTGCATAAAGCAGATGGACCCATCAAAAAGAACAATTGACTTCCTTTCCTCTCCCTGCTAGCTACCTCAATATATTGCAGGAAAGAAGATCAAGAATGCAACCAGTCCTGGCCCAAATTATTTTAAATGTAATACCTGTCTCTCAGGTTAATTTACATGTAAATCTGTCCCCGCCCCACATCCATTTATTCTCCCAAGTATCTATTCATCCTCCTTAATAACCATTTATTGCTCCTAAACAGAATTACCTATTTTTTTCATCTCTCCCTCCCCTCTAAAAGGAGGGTTTATAAATTTCTGGACCCCACTAGGATACTGGGCAATCATTCTGTGATTCTCCCCATGGGCACAGTAAATAAACCTCTTTCTCTTACTAATCGGCCTTAACTGTGAGTTGACCTTTCAGCAAACTGTAGGGGAAAGGAGACATTTCCCCTCACTCCCACAATATATACCACATTTTCCTTATCTCTTCATCCATTAAAGGACACTTAGGCTGATTCCATATCTTGGCTATTGTGACTAGTGCTGAAATAAACATGAGAGTGCAGAAGTCTCTGACATACTCATTTCATTTCCTTTGACTATATATCCACTACTGGAATTGCTGAGTCATATGAGGTAGTTCTATTTTTAATTTTGGGGGAAACCTCCATACTGTTTTCTACAATGGCTATACTAATTTATGTTCTCACCAATAGTATGTAAAAGTCCTCTTTTCTCCTCCTCCTCACAAATGCTTATTATCTTTTGTCTGTTCCACAATAGCCATTCTAACTTGGGTGAGATAATATCTCATTGTGGTTTTTATTTGCTAACCTTGGTATATTCAGCCTTAGTATATTTAGGTTTTATAATAAACCGTGAGGTTTAATGATGTTAAGCATTTGTTTTAGTTTACCTGTTGGCCATGTGTACGTCTTTTTTTGAGAAATGTCTATTCAGGTCCTTTATCCATCTTTAAATTAGGAGATTTGTTTTACTGTTGTTGAGTTGAGTCCCTTATATATTTTGGATATTAATCCCTTGCCAGATGTATAATTTATGAATATTTTCTCCTATTCTGTAGGTTGTCTCCTCACTCTTCAACAACACCATTTTTAGATGTTTGCATTACTCTGAGTACAAATTGAAGTTGATACTATTTAGCTTAAAATAGTAGAAATTCTTTTGCATATACAAGAATGATGAGAATCATTTTATTTCTTAGACATAATTTTGTAAAATGGCAAGAGCAAAATGGTTCTAAGTGAGATGGCACTAAGTGTCCCTGAAGCAACCACTATTTCCAGTTTTGAACTGAAATGAAACGAAAAACCCACATTTATTATAGGACTCTGAAAATAAGCTAGTGCCAATAATGAAAAAAATCCCCATTATTTTTGCTCATGTTCCTATAGTATTTTATCAATGTGTAACATAAGTAAAGCCTGCCATATTTAGGAATAATGTTTTCATCTTAGAACTTACTCACATGGGCACCTATACGCATCTATTAACATGTGTAAACAGATTAAAGTATAATGTCTGTCCTAATTTGCTGTTTTTTGGCACATGCAAATGTAACAAGACTTTTATATAACTTACAGTGTTACTTGATTTTTAAAATGCATGTTCTATGGTTCACTGCAGGACATTGCTGCACATAATCAGCAGTTAATTAAAAAAATATTCAATAAGAACTTTTTTAAAAAGGTAATTACTGGTATAACAGTTTTTTTCCCAGTGGCTTGATGACAAAGAAGAATATATTTACAATTAAAAAAATAGTTATTGTGAAAAATGTCCTTTCTAGGTCTCCTTTCTCCAGTTCTAACAATGTTTCCAGTGACATTGTTCTTACAAATCAACATCAAACACGTCATTCAACTAAATTTCAAACTATTGTCATGTTCTATTTAATCCCCTCATTTTTCCAAATATAAAGGCTGAATATACTAATCACCTTGTCCTGCTATGTTATAGATCCAACAAGTAAAGCATCTTACTGGAAACTTTCTTATATATGTAAAAGGATCAAGCCTTCCATTAATTTATTTAAAACAGTTTTCAAATTCTACTTGGAAAACCTTGACAAATTTATAAAAATCCGTCTCTATTTGATTTCCTTCCCTGCTCCTTCAAAGCACCCAAAAGTCTCAAAAGGAAAAACGGAAAGCTACTGCATTAACTTATATACATATCAGCTGTTACTATCTATATTGGGAGCATTGTTTCATCTCTTTTATCAGGTTTAGAATGGATTGAAAGTTAATTGGAAAAGTATTTTGGAAGAAAAGTGGTAGCACAAGGTCAAACAAGTTTTTAGAGATGTAAAGTTTCAAATTTTATGTTGGAAAAAATGCCTAATTCAGGAAAACCTTTTTAGTTAGTTATAAAGAAACGAGAGGAATTTGTAGCTATGTAAGACCAGACTATGATACAAGAAAAAAACAAACAACAACAACAAAAAAACCAACCTTCTGAAGATCTACTTTACTTAGGATGTTAAGAAATATTTGTGACTCCATCCTTCAAAGCCCCTTTTATGTGAGCTTGTTCTATTTTTTCTAAGTGCCCTCCATAATATTCTTTGCTTCTAGACTAGGCACTGCTGTCTCCACCATCTGAAATTCTTCACATCCATTGACATCGTCTTAAAAACCCACTTCTTTTGGGTCACCTTCCATGGCTGACTGACTGGATATTATATATTCTAGCTAATCCCTAGAGCTTAACCTGCATATATTATCATTATGTAGATGTTCTACCTATTCATAAATATTGTAAGTTTTTGAGGCCACAGGGGTATCTGTGTTCTAGCTTCTAGAACACAGTTACATGCAAAAAATAAACATGTTGCCTTGACTGGTTTTGAATGAATATGGCCCTTTAAATCTACGGAAAGAGCATGAAATTTTGATTAAATAAATCCTGACTTCCAACAACTAGAGCCAGTCTAAATGCATGGGTACCTGCAGTCTTAAACTAAGCTGCTTCTTGAAAAAAAAAACGTTCCTAGTGATTACGATAAAATCAAATACTGGAGTGTTTCAAAGTATTGTCAAAATCTCATTCAACCAGATTAAAATTGAATCACCAGGGAGAAAAAAGACAAAGGAAAGAAAAGAAAATATCTAAAGTTCATGAAAATGTTTTGAAGTGATCTTAAAAAGTATAATGTACTGTAGACGGAATCTATGAAAAATTCTAAGCAACTGCCATGCCAATAGTCCCTTTTCTGAGTAAATAAAAATAATGCGGGTTATCATTTCTTTAGTACTTTTTGTGTGACAAATACATGCTAAGCACATTAGATTTATTATTTCATTTGTTGTACAGTGGTCCTAAATTACTATACAACACTAATTTGTAATAATCCTATACATTATTGTGAGCATGTCCATTTTATAGATGAGAAAACTGAGTATAACATAAAAATTGCATACTCACTGGGTGTGCCTCTCTACACTTCCCATTGCACCTAGTGAAATCTGGGCTGTGAGACTAGCTCTAGACAATGAACTTCTTGCAGAATTTATTGCTAGTACTCCAAGTGCAGTATTTAGCATGAATGTGAATTTGCTAAGTTCTTTCTTCCCCTGGAAGCTATCTGTTGAGATGATAATGTTGAATATTGAATCTTGCTGGTTTTCTAAGTCAAATGTGTTCAGATTTCAAATGCAGAGTGGTCCTGGGTCTGGATCAGATTAAATAAGCAAGAAATGCATCCTTGTTGTGTTAAGCTAGTAAGATTTTGGACCTAATTTGTTACCACAGTAAAATCTAGGCTTCTCGCAGGCCGGGCGCGGTGGCTCACGCCTGTAATCCTAGCTCTCTGGGAGGCTGAGGCGGGTGGATCACTCGAGGTCAGGAGTTCGAGACCAGCCTGAGCAAGAGCGAGACCCTGTCTCTACTAAAAAATAGAAATAAATGATTTGGACAGCTAAAAATAAATGATTTGGACAGCTAAAAATATATGTAGAAAAAATTAGCCGGGCATGGTGGCACATGCCTGTAGTCCCAGCTACTCGGGAGGCTGAGGCAGTAGGATCGCTTAAGCCCAGGAGTTTGAGGTTGCTGTGAGCTAGGCTGACGCCACAGCACTCACTCTAGCCCGGGCAACAAAGTGAGACTCTGTCTCAAAAAAAAAAAAATCTAGGCTTCTCTAACTAGTACTTTGAGGCTCTAAAATGTTTTGTAATCTTGAAAAAAAAATTAAGTAATTTTGAGAAAGCTTCAGTTTTATGCCAGAGTCTTATGCAGTACATTTCTTGCTGAAAAGCAGTTCCAAGTGGTCCTTCTGGGATATGATGGCTCTTGTCATATGAGTAGCATCAACAAAACATCACTGGCTTTCATTGGTGGAACCACTGAACTGTGCCTAAGCCAAGGTCATTCTGTGAAGTTTGGATATAAGGAAAATAAATGCTGTTTGAGATGGCATATTATCCTAATCAAATATTCTTTATGGGAAGTATAATTCCAGGTGCACAGGAAGAAGCAGGCTACTAGAGTTCAGACCAATCTCCTTGCATCATACTGAACTCAGGTTTCAGTTCTCCATGAGACCATCTATACGAGCTTAAAAGTCTGAGATCCAAAATAAATGTCAAGCTGCCAAAGATGTTTCCCCTGCTATTTTCCTTTCTACATTTTCTTATAATAAATCCACAGTAACAAAGATAATCTGGCCTTGTCTCTTTTGGGGAATCATAAAGAGCTTAAGCAATAAAGATATTTATTCTTTTTTAAAACAGGTTTGTTTTTTTTTTCCCAAAGGCTAGAATGATACTGGCATGTGCATTAACCTAAATGTCCTACAAAATTATAGCCTAAGTATGCTGTACTTTTAAAATGGTGTCTCACAATTACATTTTCTAAAATGGGTATCAATTTATAGTTATTTGGGAAAACGACAATCAGTGGATTCATAAATCTACAAATTGTGTTGCTTTTCTAACTTTCAACTTTGTTTGTATGTTTCCATCAGAAAGTAAAAGGATTGCTGCTGTCTCTTTTCACAAGAAAGCTCTATTTATCTTTAATAAGCCAGCTTTGCATGCAAGAATTTTGCAACTAAAATGACCTAGAAGGACTGTGTGTTTTTTAGCATACTAATTGCTTTTGCCATGAGGAGGGAAAAATATCTTGTAGCTGGCTTTGCATTTCCTAAGCTACATATGTAGACATCCACATCCAGGAGGGAAATTCACATAATGAGCTTTGTAACTCTCAGAAATGATTACGTAGTGGACCTGTAGTACCACTGTGCTTTGGGCCCAGCATGTAGATTTGCAACTCTCGTATTTATTTTTATAGATGTATGACTGCTTAATTGAAAAATAATGGGAGAAGGGAAGAAAATTCAAAGTTTATGGGTCACGGGAAGTAAAATGTTAACATAGTTATGTTTTCTGAATTTTTAATTAATAATATTTTGTTTCTTAAAATATCTACGTAGAAATTATAAATGCCAAGTTCATATTCAAATACTGCATTCACTGGTAGTATTAGTCAATTTTCTGCTGCCACAACAGAATGCTATAGACCAGGCATTTTATAAACAGCAACGTTTATTTGGCTCATGGTTCTGGAGGCTGAAAAGTTCAAGAGCATGGTGCAGGCACCTCCTCAGGGGGTCATCACATGGTGAAAGGGCAGAAGGGCAGAAGGGTGAGAGAATAGGTGAGTACTCAAGACTGAGAGAGGAAATTGGGCAAACTTCATCCTTCTATCAGGAACCTACTCTCACAGTAACTAACCCACATTCTCAATAATGTCATTAATCCACCAATCCTCTGCCCTCATGACCTAATCACCCCTTAAAGGCCTCACCTCCTAATACTGTTACAGTGGCAAATAATTTTCAACATGAGTTTTTGAAACCGCCCTTTGCAATAAAGGAGTGCAAGGTGATAACTGTGGTAAGGGCCTAGCTTAAAATAAGGCACAGGCCTAGCTAAAAATAATGATAATAATCAGTCATTGCCCCCCTATTTGCTTCTCTATAATTGCTACTCTGGAGTCACATAGCTGGTGGTCAGCGAAGATTCTTAGCTTTCTCCATAGATAACATCACCTTTTCGAAACCTAGGGGTAGTTTCTGAGATATCTTCCGTATCCTGCATTCCAGTGGATTGGCTGACCCACCCAGACCAGCTACCTATACCAAGAAACTGATTCAACTGGAATTATGACCCTGGGAACTGAAGCAACACAGAAAGATTTCTACACCCCTATAATTTTGCCCCAAACCTAGCCAATTAGCAAACCCAACTGCCTAATCCTTTGCCCGCCAAACTATCCTTAAAAACCTTGTCTCCCAAATTCTCAGGGAGGCAGATCTGAGAAATTCCTCCCATCATCCCACTTAGTGCTATGCAGAATTAAACTCTTTCTCTGCTGTAACATCTGTTGTTTCATTGTATTGGCTTCCTCTTGAGCAGTAGGCAATGAACCTGGTTAGGCAGGAACATTTTGGTGGGGACATTCACCACAGCAAGGGAACATAAATTATACACATTGGGAAAACCATTGAAAACTCAAAAGCTTATTTTTTCTTTGCTTCTATAAAGGTTAGCACCACCTTTAGGAGATTTTAAAATTTCTCTTTCCCTACATAGTATATCAAAATCAAGAACACGGCTGACGTTCCCATCTTCAAGGGACTTCAGAGTATCAGATCCCCTATTCTAAATGACGAGTTCAGATATAGACTAAGCCAATTCAGACTAATGAAGCTCAATTCCAGGACATTTGTTGCCATGAAGAAGAGGGACTCTACTAGACCTAGAGTTTGAAGAATAGTTTGCCTGAGAGTGAAGCCAATACGAAAGAAAGAGCCAAAAGATGAAGAAATTACTTTTGATATAACTTGAGCTCCCAGATCCAGCTATTACTGGATGACTCTGTAATTTCTCAGTGACTTGAAACAATAAATCCGCATATTTTACTTAAGTCTGTTTGTTTTTGGTTTTAGTCTCTTCTATCTGTGTTTCAGTTAATTGCAATTTAAAAAAAAACCTGGCAAATAAAATTGCAATCTAAAAAAGCTGGCTAATAAAATTGTACTTTACTATGATTCTTTTCTTGGAGAATCTGAAATCAACCTACTACCTGTCAATCAATGTATGAAAAAGTCCTATTGCTACTGGTAACAAAGATTTCCTTTTGGATTGCTATAAATGGACTACCTCCTCTTCCTCTTTCACCCATTCATTGAGGAAATATTTGAAGTCTACTATGTGCTAGGTACTTGTGCTAGCATTCTGTGAATAACACCAAAAAACTGTGACCCTCAGATAGTTTTATGTCTAGTAAGGGAGGCAGAACATGCATTATGAATAATAGGACTAGACAGAGTGTTGCTATGGGAGCACTCAGGAAAGCACATAACTCAAATTTAGGGGCTCCAGTATCTGCAGGAGGTACAATGTAAGACCAAAAAGATATGTACAAGTTGCCAGGACTAGAAAAAGATGCTCAGCAACCGAGTGGATGATAGACCCAGTCACTGAGAGAGAAAAAATAAATAGCATGTGCAGGCGTGGGGTGCAGGGGAGAAATAATGATATAGTGGTATATCTAAGAGCAAATACTAGACATTTGACTCTAGAGTTCCGGAGTTGAAGAACTGGGAATCAGCAACATGTTTATGGAATTTGAGGCCATGAGACCAAGTGAGATATCTTAGAGAATATAGAGACTAGAGAAAGGCAGGTTTAGTGCAAAGCTGAGGGAAACAGCACTAACACACGCAGAGGGGTCTGCAAAAGAAACAGAAAGAGTCACTCACAACAGGAGATGGTAGAACAGGGACTCTCATGTCAAAGGAACCAAGAGAAGAACATGTTTCAGAGAGGAGGTAGTTGTTATCAACAGTGACAAACAGTGTAGAGAGAACAAGTAAGATAAGGCTTAACAAATGATCATTGTATTTAACATCTAGAGAGTTGTTCATACCTCTGTTGATAGCAGTTTCAATGGAGTGGTGAGGTCAGAAGATATAATGTATTACCATGTGTCGAATGTTTGATGAACAAGAGGTAAACAAGTAGAGAAATTCTTTCAAGCACTTGACTCTGAAAGGAAGGAATAAGAAGAGATGCTGCTAGTTTGATCAGGATATTAGATTAGAAAATATATGGGAAATATATCTGATAGATATTTGATGATGTTTAAATTATTCCTTTAGGGAGAAGTCAGTAGAAGGAGAAATTTAAGATATGGGAGGTAAAAGAAAATATTTAATAGATAATTAGATACAGAAGCCACCAGATGCAGATACATGGAAACTAGTTTTTCTTGGTATTGAAAAAAACAAATCATGGCATTCGAAGAGTAATATTGGAGCTTCATATACCTAAATCCTCTAGCTCAGCTCAGGTTATCGTCCCTTCCTTGATTCTTTGTCTTCAAACTTCCTCAAAGATTCTGAAATCAGATGTCAGGACAGTCATGAGTCACACATTGAATAATTTTACCTGTCCTCCTGAAAGAATAGAAAATAAGAAGAAGCAAGATAAGAAGACATGTCACTCCTTCCTCATTCCTTTAGAATATATGCACAGATACATCTAGTTTTTACAAGAAAATAAGTGAGGCAACAGTTCTAAATTGTATCATTTTTACAATCTTGTAGATTTATATAGAAACATAAACACACACTGAACAAAAAGATTATCTTTCTATTTTTAATCTATCTATTATTTATCTATTTGTACCCGTCTATTTTTGTGTGTTTCAGATGAAAAGATTTAACTCTAATTCCTCTGTATTTTATGTGTGTCTGTGTTTCTTTAGTAAATCTGCATTCAGTATATTTTAAAAAGAATGTGGAAATATTTATTTAGTTTAACAAAAGATTACAGGGGATGAAACCTACAACAGATCCTTAAAAACACACTTGGAGAAGTTACTCCGTTACAAAATGTAAATAGGCAGATGTCCTCTGCAAGTATTCGGTTGATTTTAGAAATACACTTTGCTCTCTAGGCAAAAACATCATTTGGATTCTGAATTAAAGCTCTCAAGTATAGATGAATTAAATTCAGCAGATAATTGATTAGTCCTTTATACAACTATCTCATATTCCAGTTCATCAAAAAATTATACAGTGCATAATAATCATTTAATTTACAAATAGCTCATTAACTTCATTGTTATTTTAACCAATGTTCAAAAAGAATATGGAAGATATTATCACTATGTAGTTTAAGGCTATATGTACCTTCCACACTCAATGCAAAAGACATTTTATAACAGATGAGAATAAAAATGACATGTACCCGTAGCAATTTGTGAATTACTGTACAGTTTGGTAAATTTATAAAATATCCCCACCTAAAATGAAGAATTTTTAGAAAGCAACATACTCATTTTTAATTTCTTCATGCATCTTTCTTTGGACAGATGGAAGAAAGCCAAATACTCACTAACAATCCATCAACCACATAATGCAATTTATGCATCAACAAATCGACTAAATAATGGCTCACCTTTAGGAAAATGGAATTTTAAAATGGTCTATTTACAGTCTTCATCTTTATTTTAAAGATATTTCTTTCAAAGGTTTTAAATGCTTTATAATTGGTTTGTTAGGTAATGCAATGTATAATGTTTTGGCTTTAGGCTAACAAAATAAACTACCAACTAGTCTAGATACAAGAACTCCCAAGAAAAGTAAGAAAGGGACTGAGGGTATTGTTGAAACTTCCTAGAAATAAAATGAACCTGGCATATTCCAGCCTCGGGCAGCCAAGGAAGTTATACAGAAAGTCAGAAAAGTTTAGGACAAGTGGTATAATGCCTACAATTCCCCTGGCCTTGAGGAGTATGTAAATTAAACTTCACAGGTTAGAGTAAAAGGAATTGCAAAACCAGCGAATTTTCCTTACGGGCTAATTCATGATACTGGATTCTAAGAGGCACTACATATACAAGAAACTCTCCAGGATCTACCCACAGAAATGGAGACATGAGACTCGATAGGAAATGTGTTCATAGAAAGAAAATTAGAACATACAGTAGCAGCTAAGTCTACTATTTTGGAAATGAAAATTCCTTTTGATTAAGAGTTAACCCTCTACCTTTACAATGGAAGATAGTGATTGAGCCTTATTTCATCCCTCATGGCACATTAAGGCACAGAAAACACACCATAAATCCCTCCATAATTAAAAAATAAGTTCTATGCAAACCGTATACATTCTTACAATTATCTTCCACTTAGCTTGGAATGTGGAAACTTGACCTCACTACAGCAAATTTTAGTTTGGTTCCACTCTTAGCAGCTGCCTCTTTTTAAATGACTCACCAAGCTTATCATATCTCAAATACTTGTTCAAAAAGAGTCTTGGCCTTAATTAGCAAGGGTACAATTCCATAGCACATATAGTAATTTTCCTCAAAATAAAAGCTTGACATCAACTGAACTAACAAATCATCACCACTGGGTCAGTCAGACGCACACGTTAGCAACACAAAAAGGTTAATTTTTTCACACATACATCACCTTCCAGCACCAAAATGCTCTGTGAGATCTTGCAGAAGAAGTAATCTATATGTTCATTTGTATGTTGATTTATTTTTGTTTTGTTTTGAGCCAAAGCAATTAAGAACTTAGTGATATTTTTCTTTGGCATGGTTTATATTTAGGTACTTTATATTTGGAGAGAAATTGAACTTTCAGAAGAAAGCAACTCTGGTCAAATAAAGCAGACTTGTGTAGAGGATTATAAAGAAGTAAAAACATATGTGAAGCACCAAATTTCATAAAGATCAATCGTGAGAAAAACCTGAGAAATCTAGAGAGCAGAAACAACTGGAAAATCACTTTGGGCCACCTTTCCATAAACTGGGCAAGACTCAATTTCCCGGGAGAAAAATCTCAGCTTGGATTCCATGCCCATCTTTTAGCTGGTCAAGGATTGGGTACTTCATTGAAAAGTCCCCCAAAGATAAGGGAGAAAATTTATAATTGGATATCTGAGCTATAGCTTACCGATATCCTTGGATACATTTATTTTCTGCTAAAATTATTACATAATTTCTTTTCCTTGCTATTTTAAGGACTGACTAATCTGCAGTTATGCCAATAAGGCTGTGTCGTACCTGTCTATAATATATATAATTGAGAATTTAAAATTAAATTAAATTAGGTTATTTAACTCAAGCCATGCTAACATAAATAGAGAAGGTAACAAGTTGACAGTCCAAAGAGTGCTATGCCAGACGGATATGGCTAACGGAGGTTTTGATGAACCAATTTGTGATATTCTATAAAAAAGGAAAAAATAAATCTTTAGTCAGAGAAATACCATGGGGTCCACCACCCAAGCCAGGCTGAATGCTCAGTGTTGGAAAGCAATGACAACTGTTTATAAGTTGACTATAAAATGGAATTTAAGTTTGGCTACCTTCTTTTGTCATAATATTCCTGGTATACTCACTTCTTCTACTTCTCTGATTATTCCCTTATCTGCTGCAGAGGAGAGCATTACTTTATGGCTAAACCATGAGGGGAAAAAAAATACTCTCTTGAACTTCAGAGGACATTAAAAATTCCCCGTGATGTCCTGGTCTGGTTTGGGGGTTGGGGGTTCTCCTTTCCCATGTATAAATATCCCTCTGAGAAGTCTCTAAATAATCTATCTATACAATGTTTGCAAAGCAAAGTAGTTATAAATTATTTGAAAATGTATTTCTGGGCTACATGCTATGCACAAATATTTAAATCCTTTAAAAAAGTAATAATTTAATATTTTTAGTACACTAAAAGAATTCACAGTCTATTACACTTAAAAAATTGCCTCTAATCCAGAGCATCCCCTATGACTTTTAAAATAAATTTTAATGTATATTTATTATTAAAGGTAATAAAGTAGAAGAACATATTTAAAATACAATAATATAGATGTATTAAACTTTGGTAAATTGCATGGGGATTCTTAAAGATTTCTTTTTCTTCTTCTAAAATAATGCCCTCCTTCTTTGTAGAGTCTAATGAACTTTATATACCCTGACTGGGATTAGAATTCCCGCTGCTGCAGTACAGCTACATTCTAAGTGTGTTTCCATGAACAGACAGTATCCCAAGAGAACAAATTGCAAAGGTCATTGAAATATCTTTGGAATCTCACAAGAATGTGAGAAACAAGAAGCGACTGGCTTCTAAGAGGAATTTGACCATTTTCTGCCCATACCCTTTTTCATCCACTCTGCCATAACATTAACACTGCAACAATATTTTATTTTTCTTGGAGACTCTTGCAACACTTCTCTCCTTTTGAAAAACACACACGTTTTCCTTCTGATGACACCAGTTTGCTAATCAGCCAAGGTGCACTAAAAAGTCAAGTGCAATCAGGTGTTAAGAAAGAAGTGATTAAGAAAAGTATTTAAGAATCAGAAGCAGAAGTCATATTAAATGTAAATGCTTCTGTCTCTAAACTTAAAAAGTTTTACTTTGTGACATTTCATTTCTGTTCTCATCTATATTGTCCATCTGCCTTTCTAATTAACATTTCTCATACACTCCCAGTATCAGCCTCTCCTATTGGTTTATGTCAGTATAAAGCTGGTTCCTCCCAGCAAAGTAGATCTTAAAGCAATTCTAGTGAATCATAGTGGGGTCTAAAGAGATGAATTATTTAGACACAAGTCAATGTGGGTTTTCTTTTAGTTTCTCGATGTGTGAAATAGAAATATCATTTTTTTCATACATGACTGTTTAATGCAGTTAAATCAAGGAATGTTGCAGATGAACCTTCTGTTCTAATAACTTTCTAGGGTAACACGTGGTAACAATGACTGAGACCAATAAACAAAGGGTCATTCTCACATTGGCTCTTGGGAACTCACTTTGGATCATGTTTACAGGTTTCAAAGATTCTTCTATAAAAATATCATCTTGGAATGGGTTTAAGATAGACATGGCTCATACAGGGACTTCTCTCCACCATGTGCTGACAATTTAAACCATACAGAAATATAATTTAGCAGCATGGGGAAAGAGTTAAAGATTGTAAAGCCAAATGAAATTTGCTTTCCTCTGAAACAATGTTTCTCAACCATAATAAAATACCAAAAACCCATGGGGAGCTTTTTACAAAGTACTTATTTCCAAATCCCAACCAATGAACCAAACAAACAAAAGTCAAGATTTTCTGAGAATGAGACCCACGCTTGGGAATTATGTCAGAGCTCCCCACGTACTGCCAATATGCAGCTAGGGTTGAGATTTTTCTATGCTAGAAAGTATAATACACACGCATATACACACACACCCCTCTCCAAAGTAGTAATTTCATGTTTCCATTGAAGAGGATTAAAATCTATTCCCCGAGTTTCTAAAAGTAGTAGTTATAGATGTACCAGAAGTTATAGCAGCAAAATTTCTCATCAATATTTTGCTGATAAGAAGTACTTATCAGTTTTCCAAGATGCATTAAGTGTTTGATGGATAAAAACAAAAAAGACAGTATCTTCAAAGAGGTTAGAGTTCAGCACAGCGTTTTCCAGTTTAGAACTGTTGGAGAAAATTCATAAGGCCTCAAGAACCAAGAAATTTGTTTAGCAGAAACAAATGATTTAATATTGTGGTTGCTTTTGCATTTTTCTTAATACTGAGAAACGAAGTTTATGGGAGGCCTCTGTTTTGGCCTAGCCTCCTGCACTAGGCCCCCAGACCAAGGCACATGAGAATGGAGTCACCTGTACCAAGTGCCACATAATCAAACTGAACTTTGAAAGGGGCCAGTTTTCCTAGATTATGGCCAACTTGAGTCAGTGTCATAGGGAAGTCCACATGTGTTTTAACCCTGTGAGGAAAGTACCTTTGAAACGAGCAATCTACTTTTTATTCTCTGTTACTGCTTCCTTCAGCCCTTTTCTGCCTATAAAGCCAACCTCCTCTGCTCAGCTGATCGGAACTCTCATTCTATTATAGAATGAGGTGTTTCCTGATTCTAGGATCACACAGAAAAGCCAATTGAGATCTTTAAATTTGTTCTAATTTTGTCTTTTGATAATAATTTCAGATATTTTCCAAATAATTCTCAAAATGTACTTGAGAACAAACCATCATCCTCTTGGAGGTCATCTGACATATATTAAATGGTAAAGTTTTCTTGTCATTGAAAAACAAATCACAACATAATCTTTTACTTGTTACTCTTGTGGGTTGTTTATCCTTCCACCATGAATTTGTTATCAAACTGGGAGTTTTCCTGATGTAATTTTGTTACCGAAAACTTATCACTTGTCCACAAGGCTGAATCAGAAGAATGAGGACAAGTGGTGGAGGAAAAGGAAAGAGAAGTTTTCTTACTTTGCCTGCAAAGGAGGAAAAATGGTAGACCTTATCTCAAAATTCAAATTTCCTGCACATAAGCAGAAATACAGAGCTTTTAAAGGGAGGGCCCCTCAGTTCTAGGCTACTGTGATTAACTATTCTAATGGTCCCCTCTCTGCCAAAAACACAGCCCCACCTGGAGGCCTGGGATGCAAGAACAAAAGGCCTTCTCCCTGCTCCTCCCAACCACTGCCCTGAGGCAGGCATACAGGCTTCAGCCCTCAAAAAGAGTGGGGGAAGTTTCAAAGAGATAGAAAATATTTTTACCATTTTTTTTCAGGCCATTCCCTGTTACAGTTTTTTATCAGCTCAGTTGATTCTTCATCAGTTTAGAAGCCTTATTTTTATACGTGTGTGTGTGTGTGTACTTGCTTGCTTTTGAGCTCTCTCTCCCCCTCTGATGATTCTCCATTGTATAACATTGTTATCTGTGTCTTCCTGTTCACTATTGCCTAAATTCTCTTCCAAGATCTGAAGTCCTATCAGTCCTTATGTTGGATCTTTCAATCTTCCTGGTGTGGGTCAGGAAAGCAGGAGTGGTTTCAATTGTTCATGGCAAATCTTTTAAGAAAGAATGTGAGCAGGAACACAGATAAGACAATGGGACCCGAGTGGCCCAGATTAGTCCAATTCACAGTAAAGAAACTCACAGGTATGAATGTGGAGATAAGGAAACTACCAATGAATTGCTGTAGTTGATTTTTCACATGGTATCCTCATGTCCCCACATCCCAATAACTCTTTAATACATTACTCAATTTGTACTGGCTCCAAACCTCCTTCTGTACTCATGGGAAATAGAATTCCCTGAACAATTCCTCTCAAGTTAGGTTTTTGGAGCTTCCATGCTCTTATATTTACTTGCAAATCATATTTGGATTTTGATGCTGCTACTGAACCTCATTTATGCTTCAATTCTCACACTCCATGAGAATTCAATAATCTCTAATTAAATGAGATGTTCTTTATCACCAAGTTATACACAGGGAAGTACTCTAGGCCTTAGTATGTCCTCCTTTTAACTAACAAACTCTATTTCCCCCAAGATTACAAAAAAATATTTACCCATTTACCTTGATCACAGCAGTACCAGTCATCATGTCATGTTCAAGAATCTATTTGCCTCTAAAACTAATGCTGGGTTGTGAAATCTAGTTTGTTACGTCATCCCCATTCCCTCATCTCCTTCACAATATAAATACCATTGTCTCCCTTCTCCCCAGTCCGCAGTACAACAATCAAACCCATATTTGCTTCAGCCTGTCACTGACACAGTTTGAGCCATTTTTCTCGTGTATGTCAGTAGATGCAAATCATTATTATAGAGTTGTTAGGAGTTGTCCATCCCAACTTTGAGTTATATAAATCTCATTTATGGTCCAAAAAATCCTGCCACATGTTATTTTCTCTCATGCACTATGAGCATTTCTTAAGAAAAACCAGTTAGATCTCCAATGTCTGGCTCTTTACTACAGTTCAAAAAAAGGTTTCTTGGACAATTGTACTAATAAAATGTTGTGGAATTACTAAGAGGTAGGAATAAGTTATGAATATCTGATACAGACTCCTCTTTATGCTATAGAATTTTTTTTCTCGTTGAAAATCTTATTTTTCCCCCCTCACTTAAAAAATTCCAAAATATAAAAAAATGCAGAAAGTCATCCTTATCTATTCTTATCCCCTATGACCTACCCAACAAAGAGGCCATTGTTGACCTTGATTTTCCTTGGAAGAGCATTTCTGTGCTACACCTTAAAGAGTGTACTTATCCCAGAAATAAAGGCTAAATCTGTCTGAAGGAGATGTAATTCTGCATAAGGGCCACATGTAGATGGTAAGACGGGCTTTTCTCATTTGATAAATTACCCAAGTATTTCTTCTAAATGTAGGTTCCTGGTAAACTTCCCACTCTAAGAATATAAAGAAAACATTCCCTCAGGGAGATCTCAATTCTGTGTATGTGTGTATACGTGTCTGTGTATGCTCAGATGTACATTTTACGTGTTGATCAGAATTTGTCAACCTGTCAAAGCTTTTACAAGACAGACAAAAAATTGCTTGTTAAAAGTTACTGATTTTAACACTTTGCCACAAGTAGACTTGTAAAATAGTCGGTAACTTTTAAGCTAAACCCTAAAATGATAACCATCTGTATTTATTTCACCTGTGATTAATTAGTGACAACTAGTTCGTAAAATATCTAAATATTGAAACTATTATTAGATTTTTTTTTTTGCATCCTCAATAGCCTCTAGCATGATTATGAGGAATTACTAATTTATATAAAGAGATTATTTGGACAATGTGAAACTATCTAGTGTGATTTCCAGGTAAGCAGATATTAAGAAAACTATCTAAAAAATTCTAGGAGTGGAAAAAGAAAGAGTCACTTTTCTGTAATTAAAACCTCAAAGAACAAGTTTTATTTCATAAGTTGTCCCTAAAAAGATTCTAACAATGTATAGCTTCTGCTGGCCTGAAACACATAAAAAAGAGACGGAAATAGTATCATTCAGTATTCAGAGGCTTGGAGTTTATTAGGTTATTTGAAACTCTGCTCTTAGCAATTATGCCTTTGGGCATACAAACACTTAGAAAATTCAGATAATTGCAGGTTTGAATTTTTTAAAAATGCTTTAAATGCAGCTGAAGCAATGCTGAATCGATCTGCCTCACAACCTTGGGGGAAAATAATTTCAAACAAAAGGGCAAGGATTAAATACTGGGAGATTCAGAAGAGTCACATAGAAGTTCATCAAATCAGCACAGAAGGCAAAAATCAGTTATGTAAAAATTGTCCCTAAGTTACCTGTATAATATACAGTACACATGACTCTATGTACCCAACCTAGTCCAGAACATTATTTGCATAATAAAACTTGAGAAACACTTAAGTAGACAAAAGAAAGAAGAATGTCTACATGTAGATGTATAAAAAAATCAAATTATTCTGTTTTAAATATAAGTATGAAATTTCTAGATGTAAGTGAGGGTGAGTAGGAATTCTAAAGTGTTTGATCTTGATTGTTGGTTTACCAGTTTCAATTAATTATTTATACCCTAATCTATTTAATAGATTTATTAGTTATTGTGAGAGGCTAGGTTCTAAACTGATCACATAATGTAAATGTACTAATATATATATATATATCTCCACTGTATCTTTTTTTGTTTGTTTTTTGAGACAAGGTCTTGCTCTATTGCCCAGGATAGAGTGCAGTGGCATGGTCATAGTTCACTGCCACATCACACTCCTGGGCTCAAGTGATCCTCCTGCCTCAGCCTCTCAAGTAGCTAGGGCACTACTGTGCCCAGATAATTTTTCTATTTTTTGTGGAGATGGGGTCTCACTCTTGCTCAGGCTGATCTCAAACCAGAATGAAGACCCCAAAGATACAGGGGGAAATTATCCATTTTTATGCTTGGGTTCAAAAAGTAGGGACAACCATGTAAAAATATCTGCATGAAAAGTGTAATATCTAACACTAATAGACTGAGTGGGAAAATCCAACAAAACCTGTCTGTTTAGATTCTTTTTGGCTTCTCTGTGCAACATTCCTTCTATCTGGGTGTGGGGTACAACCCTTTCTGGAATTGAGGTCTTATGACCTACATTCAAACAACATAGGTCAGATAATTTTTATGGCCAGTTTTTACATAGAAGAGTGGAAGAAAAATTAGAGTAATGTTTTTTAGGTTTTATGGCTGGATTTGGGGAAAAGGGGTCCTGGTTTCTATAACCCACCTTGGGGAAGAGGGATTTTAGTTTCTATGACTAGCCTCAGGAGAGAATGAGGAGCCAGACACAGGAGGGAGGGAGAAGGTCAGAGAGAGCTGCTTGTGAAGCTGCTTCTGAGATCTTTATTTGGAGGTATCATTTTCTCATCCTTGACAGATTTAAGTGAGAAAAATCAAACTAGTGAAATTATACTGGCCTAATTTAGTATTTGTTGAGATTTCTATTTTCTATTGCCAAATGTACTCCAATTGATAATTATAATGTATTATTTGCATCTACTCTGAGAATGAGAAAAATGGAAGCCAAATAAGTAGTTTATATAAGACAAATGCCAGGAATTTTTAATTAAAAAGGCACAGATCTCTGGGTTCTACAAACCCTGCTGAATTATATGTTAAACAGTGTGTGTATATGCATACTTTTCAGGAAATTGTTGAATCAATATTAAAGTAGGTGTGTGATTTAAAACAGATATATGATTCAAAACATATTAATATTATCATCCATCTAATATGATATGCCAGCACATAGTAGGCATTCAATAAGTGTTTGGTAACTAAATGAATAAACAAATGAACAATGTCAACATTTTGCCTTTAATGTGCTAGGCAGTTGCAAAATCTGAGATTTTAATATTACTAAGATTTTTTACCACTGATAGGATGGCTTTACTAATAAACTACCTAACAGAGAAAAATTTACTAACAGAAAAATAAAGAGGAATAAACTCAGAACACATAATTTCTCCTTTGAAGGGAAAAATCACAACGCAACAGATCCGTTGTCTGATTAACCACCTGGGGCTCAGCTGGTCTTTAAGATTAAGCACCTGAAATTTCTCTAAGTTTATTTTAACAGCCTTGAAGAGCCCTGAGCAGACAGCAGGGGTATGAGCTCTTCCTGCCAAACCACATTTCAAAGACCCTGATAAGGCCAGCCTCACAAAGAAGAGAGAGAAAAAAGGGGAAAACAGACACAGCCGTTTCATTGTCACGTTCTGTTATCAGTTGATAAGTCACTTTTTTTTTCTTTCTCTTTTCTGCATAAAAATCCTGAGCCTCTTAGCCTTGGGGCCGGTACTTCTCCTTTCTTTCACTTGTGTCATGCCCTTCCCTGCTTTGGGAAATAAAGTAAACTTTCTTTCTTTAAAGTTATTCTAATCTTTGTGTTGAGAATTCTTTCTGAACAGCCCATGCCATGAGTTTCCACCCTAACAACCACGCCTCAAAAAGTTTGCACTCTAAAAGAGCAAAAAGGTATGGAAACGATTTTGTTTTCAAATGGTAACAGATAATATAGATTTGTATACAGATGCTATAGAAGTACACAGACAGGGCCCTGTCCCAGTGGAAAGGCACAGGGTACTTTATAGACTCTAGACTATTCCAGTGGTAATGAGAAACCCAGTCCTGACAGATGACATGAGCCTGAGTTTTGTTAAACTTTGAAGGAGAATCTAGTACACAGTGTAGTAGGTTGAATAGTGTCCCCCGGAATCTATGCTCACCTGACACTTCAGAATGTGGCTTTATTTGGAAATAACGTCTTTTTAGATATAATTAGTTAAAATGAGGTCAGACTTGACTAGGGTGAGTCCTAATTTCAATGACCGCTGTCCTTATGAAAAGAAGAGAGGACACACAGAGACACACACAGGGAAGAAGGCATTAGAGTGACAGGAATGAAAGCAATGTAGCTAAAAGCCTAGCAATGCTCAAGGTTACTGGCAACCACCAGAAGCTAGAAGAAAGTCACGGAGCAGATTCTCCCTCAGAAGGAACTAATCCTGTCGACATCTTCATTTCAGATTTCTTCCCTTCTGACATGTGAGAGAATAAATTTCTGTTGTCTTAAGCCACCCAGTTTGTGGCCACTTGTTATAGCAGCCCTGGGAAACTAATACAGACATACAGCACTGTCCCATATAGGAAGACTCAGGAAATGTCACAGAAAGGCTCAGGAATGACCACACAAAGAAAAAAATTGTGAGCGCAGTTCAGAAGGTAATTCATGGCTCTTAACTGGATTCATTCAAACTTAAAGCAAACAAAGTGAAAGATCACAGTAAAATATTTCAAACAGCTTCATTTACTCCAGACTTTTTCAGTGGTCATGAGAAATCTACGACAGCATAGCAGCAACGTGTCATGCCAGAATTCCAGTTTTGTTAGACTGTGAGGAAGAGTTCAATACTAAGTGTTTCCATGCTTGCTATCGGAGTGTGAATCCAACATTCAAACTGACAAAACTGCCAGGATCTTATTAAACAGCGAATTTGGTGCCTACTGCTCTTTTCAATTTAATACGCCTCAAAGCAAATCAATGAGATCAAATAACTAACATAAGCTGGAAACTCACAGAAAATAAATACCCCACCAAAGGAGTGGCATATCATGTATTTCTAGCTGAGAAAAATTGTTTTCCATGTGGTTTTACTTTCTATTAACAAGAAAGAACATTTCATTCTTAGTGGCTTAGACATGCACACTATATTTTACATTAATTCTATTTTCAATATTGGGTATGAAAAATTAATATATATACAAAGACATTTGTTATTTAATAAATAATTAAAAAATAAAAATTAGTAATATTATTATTGACCTGGACACACTACGTAGAATATTTTTGATAATAAGCATCTGAATCACATATATGGGGAAACAGTTACATGCTGGGGTTTAAATTTAACAAGATATTTACAACAATAAAAAAGCAATTAATAGCATTTGAGAAGCCTGCCTAGTGGTAATCCTAGAACTTTGGCAAGATTACCAAAATTTTATTCATATCTACCCCCTGCATTCTTGGTTCTTTCTTCCTTCTAAATTTGGAAGGATAGCTCAAGTAGCTCTTCAACAAAAAAGTTGTCTGTGCCTTATATCACCATATTTAGGAACTTCTAGATACCATGCCTTGGAATCAGGTATAATTCTCATTATGTACTTGAATAATTGTTGCCATTTTTGTTGTTAGTGAACAAGTAAAGCTTATTCAGTTCTCCATTACCCAACTGAAGAGAACAGCTGAGGCTTGATCTTCTGGAGAGAGACTTGTGCCCAAAAACTGAAGGACTTTTACTATTATTCCCTCCTGTAAGATTTGTCCAGGTCTAGGCTTTAGACCTATCCTCTTCCTTTTACCCTATGATAGCCATGGTTTTAGTCTCCTTCCGGCAAATGTGGGGCATGACCAAAATATCACCGAGGAGAACCAGTGATGTCAATAGCATCATGATCCCATGTTGTCATGGCACGTTAATGGTGTCAGACAGTTTTTTTGAGCATGTATGATGTGCCAGTCATCATGCTAAGCATGAGTTTCCAGTGGTAAGATAGACGTAGTCCCCTTGCAGAAGATGATAGTCTTTCCATAAACATTGGTCCATCACAATAACCTCCTTGAGGTCATGGTTTTCCTATTCCCCATCTACTCCTCACCATCTGAAAACCTTCAGTTATCGGGTATTGCAGAAGTATTAGTATTGTAACTTCTGTTGTAATCTACAGAGATAATGAAATATTTTGAAAGTAATAGAGTATTTCCAAATGTAATACTTCCCCTATTTAGGATGTTTTGAGTTTGTATGGGCAAGGGATCTGGAATCCTTTCACAACCTGACAAGCTCATGATTATGACTCATCTCTCCTGTTTACAGTTGTTTCAAAGTAACTGGGAAAGAACAGCTTTAAGGCATTCAAAGGACTACTTTTCTTCTAAGTTTTGTACTCTGTACTCAAAAGGTGAAAATTTAATCCATTTGTATAATAGTTACAACCAAGTGGCCAAATTATCTGCCATCCAGCAACAAACAAAGCAAACAAACAAACAAAACCCCATGGAGTAGCAAAATCATTAGCTTGCAATGCTCAAACAAAAAAGGAGTGACATTACAGATGTTATAATTTACTTACCATGGAATTCTTCTTGAGGAGACATTCCAGAAATGCTTATGAACTTAAAAAAAAAAAAAAAACTATGGCAAATAAATAGCCTTCGGCTGGTATGTTCTGACATTAAAATAAAAGAACCTAAACTTATCAACATCAAAAGCTTTTATCATACTTCTTTTTTTATTTTCTCTTCATTTCTTCATTTCTGGAGTATTCACTTGCTGATATACTATTACAGATATTCCAAATTACTTTAGTGTTGTTGCCTTTAGGAAGTAGAAATGAGCTGATTGGTCAAATATTTCTATTTCATACCCAGCAAATATAACTACCTACATTTTCTATACTGATTTTGTCTGTTTTCCATTCTTCATAGTTATAAAGCTTGAAGATAACATTTTTCTGCCATTTTTTTGAAATTTAAGAGATTTAATTTAAATCTCAAGTTGTTCATTTTCCTTCATGTATTATATAAATTTATTTAGTTATTAAACTACCTCCTTTGTATATAATGCTAAAAGCATTTGGACAAAAAAAAACCCTTCTTATCTTGATGATAAGGAAACATTAAATGCTCATAGGAAAATATTTTACACCTGAATATTAATAGGCAATTATCTTACAGAAGGTATATTTTTAAAAGTTGTTCGATGATATGAAACTAGATAATAAGTAATTATATTTATTATAGCAATTTGCTTTGGTTATTCTCTGAAGTTAATTTTGTTCTAATGTTATTTTAATTAAATATACACTACAAGTAGGTCAATGTTGTTAAATGTTGGGTCAATATAGTTATTAGCAAGTTTATAATGACTCTCTTGCTCCTTTCTAGAAACATTTAATGACCTATAAATTAAAACACAATTGGATTGCCTCTTGAAATAATACTAAGAATTATTTTCAAGAGATAAACATCCAAAGTAGGTTAACAGTTAGAGAGAGAGAGAGAGAGAGAGAGAGTGTGTGTGTGTGTGTGTGTGTGTGTGTGTAGGTATGTGTGTGTTTTATCCCTTGCAACCATGGTAACCTCAAGTGAGGTAAGGGAATTAGCCAGAAAAAAAAATTATATAAGATCCCCAAGGGTTATACATTCTTAAGTCTAGAGAGACTGTCACTAAAAGGTAATAGACACTTGGTGACATTAATGAGTTGAAAAAAGAAAACCTCTATAACCACCAAAGCTGTAGCTATAGAGTCTCAAAATCATTATTTTACTGCATGGGAATCTTTGTGACCACTCTCATAGGTTCAAAGATAGTGTCTACAGATAAAACTTCAAGAAGGTCCTCCCAATTAGAAGGTCCCATCAACTTGACCATCACATTTCAACCATACAACTGAATGTGGTTGACATACACAGAGAAATAGCAAAGCAATCACATTATGATCTTATATTTCTTGATCAGCCAGAACAAGATTTATGCCTGAGGCAATGTAAAAGAATAGTTCTGTTATTTGAGACAGAGCTTCACTAACCCCTTCTTGGTCATTTGTAAATTGGGATATGCTATAAGATCTTGTTCTATTTATTAATATTAAAGCCAGTCTCTTTCTGGGTTGTGGGAAATGACGGAAGACAATTTCTTCCTACATAAATTCCTTTGACTGAATGTAAAACTAACATTCAGATTCATTAAATTATCCTTTTGCATCACTGGTTTCTATTTTAATAAATGCAAATAGGATATCTAATGAATAAGCAAATTATCATTTAAAAGAGAGCATATCGTCTAAAATTTTAGAAAGCAAAGTTCTAGAAATATGTTTATTCAATAAGTACATTCTGTGGGCCTACCTATATCAGGTATGAAGGGGTGCTACAGGGAATATAGTAGTAATGATCCAATGCATTTGAAATAGGAACTTCCTGCTTATATGGAACTATCCATCCAGTAGGAAAAATAAGAGACACACAACAACTATAATATGAAGTTATAAATGTTTAGAACTAACAAACAGAGAGTGATACAGTGTGATACAAATGTCATGAAAAAGGCTGTTCCTATTAGCTTTAAAATGCCCAGATAAGCTTCAAGTATCCATCATGTATTCTTTGCACATTCATATTTTGGTATATCAATCAAACTTTTTTAACTTGTGATATATAAATTTTTATAAAATATTAATCATTTGACAAAGAAAGAAAATAGCATGAGGGGAAGGGAGAGAAAGTCAGTGAAGCTGTCTGTTTCTAAAGGCTCCAAGTCAGAGAAAAAAATATCAATATTCTATAAATGTTGCTCTATTTATTATTACTATTTCTAAGATCCATTCCTCAAACCCACACCAATGTATAATTGAAATCTTTATATTCTGAATATAGTTCATCATTTCCCAAATTCCATTCTGTGGAATACCAATTCTGTGAAACATTTGTTAGGGTTACATTTTTACAAGAAAATTTTCTTTCACTGTCAAACAGGTTTGGGAAATTCTGGGTTAGTCATTCAGGGAAAGTTTGCAGGACTTTCCTGAGCCTTTAGCATAATTCTCCAACTGGGGGACACAGCAACTGCGCAACTTATTTGAGCAGAGTTCTTTTTCTCTCAGTGTATTGCAAAATATTTTTTTATTCTAATGTGCATAATTTGGACTCCTAAAGAGATGTTTAAGTGACTTCTGTTAAGTCAGAGACTAGAAAGACTAGATTGGCTAGAATTCATTCCATTGCTGTCCCTGGCCAGGCCTATTTTAAGCCAAAATCTATCTCTATCTATCTATCTACCCATCTACCCATCCATCTATCTGTTTTTCTATCTATCTCTTATTTTACTCTGTTTATAAGACTTAGGGGAAATCAGATGTCATAGCACCAGGTTGCTTGAGATTAGGGCGGTTAGAGATTTTCCAAAAGATTCAGTATTTTGGGGACTAATGTCATTTTTCTTAGGACAGACATACTCTGAGATGGTGATTCAGGCCTTGAAGAGAAAAGCAAATGACTGAAGGAAGATATGAATTGAAGATTATGTTTAGATGCAGAGTGATTTCCTTTAGTTTGTTTTTCTCTCTGAAATGAGAAATTTAACCAGTGTCTTCTGTAATATAGATATAGAGACATATATGATCAAAGTAGTAGTCATACTTGTTCTTGAAGGAGAAGGAGCTGCATTCTAAAAAGGCTTGAAGTATGATTTATTAAAATGTATTTCATTATGTATAAGACTATGAATTCTGCACAGCAAGACACTCTACTGATGATAATCTTTCTGAGTATTGGCTCTACCTCTTTCTTATCTTATGTTGCTGCGACTCAACAGCATATTAGTTTGAGTCACTACCAGGGCTGGCATTAGGGTGAGGGAAGGAAGGTGCTGACCTTGGGGATAGAATTTAAGGAGGCACTAAAACACCCAGAAATTGTATAAATAATATTTAATGAATATCTTAATAGTCAAAATTAATGTCAGAAATTCATGATGAACAAAACATTGACATTTTGAATAAAGACAAAATCATAATACTGTTTTTTCCTTTGGCCTTAGGCTCCTCTATGGCTCAGCAAGGTACTGCAAGATGCTTCTTTAATCAGAATTTCCCAGGGCTGCACCCTGTCAGTCTTGCAGCTGAGGACACTTAGTTTGCAGTAAGCTGATTTTTAAATAACCAATATGAACAAGCACATTTGAACACAAAAGGTTTAATTCAGTCACTGAAGGTGATATTTTGTCAACAACCATTGAGTACTTACTTATTAGCTAGATTAAGATTAAGCTGCTTGTTTTTCTTTTTCTCTAAACTGGTTTGTGAATAGACATACTCTACATTACATATCAATGAAGAATATAAATACTGTTTATTAATATTCTAATGGAAACCTTAAAGCCCAAGAAAATTAACACAAGGTCAAAGAAAGAGTCCCAGATTCTGAACACATCAAAACTGCCTTTTTCTTCTCTAATGGTAAACATTATTTTTGGCAAATGAGAAGCAAAAATCATGACATTAACTTTTTTTTTCTTTTATAAACGTGTTAGAGCTATTTTGATAATTTTTCTAGGGATTACAATGAGATATTTGGTTTGTTTCTTCTAAAATAAATTCTATGTTCCAGCTCTTAAGGAAACTGGTAAAAAAATAAAATAAGTTCTACAAACCATTATTCTACTGCCCTCTATTGTTTAATAGTGAATAATAATGTCCTTGCATAGGACGAAGTATGTAGTAAAATAGCTTTTCTAAAGCAGTCGTATATTTCTGTCTTCTATACACTTATTAATAACCTAGTGTATTCCCTAGAAGGTAAAACATATATGCTTTATATTTGGAAATTCAAGATTCCTTAGGAAATTTTCTATTTTAGCATTCATATTTCAGCACACAATATGACATACTAAGATTTATTAAATTTAACTTACTCATTTTAACAAAAATAATACATTTAGAAAAAACTATTGTGATATAGAAGTGTACAAGGAATACAAAAGCCCCCCAAATTCTATATTCAGAGCTAAACACTATTGACATTTGGTTCTATCCTTTCAGAGTTCACCATACACAATTTTAGTCAAAAATATTTGCTAACAAATATTCCTAGGTATGCTTTTATTTTTACTCAACCAAATAGGCATTTTTTTCCCTCTTGATTGGTTGTTGTTAATATTTTGAGTTTTCAATTGATTAAGCAAATCTGCATGAGCACCCTGGCTAGGAGCAATGAGAACAATTAAAAAAAAAAAAAACAAAAAACTATTCAATAACCCTGAGGAACATATGAAAAGTATGCATGAAACAACCAACTAAAGAGAATATGAATGGCAGCCTGATGTTGTAAAAATGAATCCCATCTAAAGAAATGAGAGCAAGAGTGGTGAATACAGTGTAGCTTACTTCTGCTCTGAGAGGTTTATGCAAGATTTCTCTATTTAGGAGAAAGCTCTGGATGAAGGGGAGGCAGAATGACGTTATTGCAGGTGTCACATGAAGGTCATGGTGGGTTGTACCATGATGAGAACAAGAATGATTCTTACTGATAATAGAGAAAAAACAACAATAAAAACAAAACAAAACAACACCATGGACTTGGCTCACTCTAGACTGTGAGCTCCCTAAGTTCAGAAAGGATTTCATGATGTTGGATATAGTGCACAATAAACAACAACAACAAAAAAGTTTAAAGAGAATGAAATTTTTAAGAAAAAGAGAGGAGGAGAAAGAGAGAAAGAAGATAAAGAAAGGAAGAGGGAGAAGTAGTAAAGAAGGAAAATAGAGAAGAAAGAAAGAATAAAGAATGAAAAAGAAGGAAGGAAAGAAGGAAGAAAGGGAGGGAGGGAGGGAGGGAAGGAAGGAGGAAAGAAGGGAAAGAAAGAGGAAGAATCATAGGGAATATTGAGAAATACAGTATCCACATATTCAGATATGCGTTGGCATATCGGTTAAAGAGCACAGCTAATAAAAATGCTATCCATGCAAAACAGGGAACTTTAAATTTGATCTGAAGCATACCGAGACAGACACTGAATTTTTGAGCAAGTGAATGATAGGATAAAAATATAATTTGGCCTTTTGAGGTATGTGCAGGTGCAAAATAAACAAATGTTGACATTAACCGATCATGCAGAATGGTATTTGTAATAACACATTATTCCTAATGATAATCTTCCTGTAATTGTAATGTTCAGGGTAACATTTTCAATACTTCCTAGCCTGCTTAATCTGTCTGCTATTCAGTCATCCATTTATTCATCCAGCAAATATTCATTGTATATCTTATGTGAGAGGGGCATTGTTCCAGATTTAACAAGAAAATGAAGATTATTATTTATATATGTACTTGTGCTGCACCTTATTCCAAAAAGGATTTAAGGCAAAGAACTGTGATTAATGTATGATTGCTTCTCTTAAGAAGGTTATATTTCCAGTAGGGGAAGATATGCATACATAATAAAACAAAGAAAAATAAATAAATTAATGCCATAAGTAGGAGACATGAAACCATTCTGTGAAAGCTCACAGGAGGGGATGATGAATTCCAAACTGCTGAGTTGAGGAAATCTTCATGAAACATATGGTATAGGGGTAGAGATGTGAAGAATGCATAGAATTCTAATAGGCGGAGGAGAGGAGAACAGTAGAAGAGCCATCAGATACACACGGCACTGCCCATATAAAGTGAAGCAATTGGCCAAGAATATGATGGTTTCAAGGACCCCACGAGACATATGAAATGGCTACAGTCCAAGTGGATTGTACATTGGTAACAAGTGATGGGGATGGATTTGTAGTGCTAGATAATGTTACAAAATTAGAGGGGATCGGATTATTAATGATTTAAAATACCATATGAAGTTTGAATTTTCTTTTCAGTGAGAATAAAAGATTTTCAGGAAAGATAGGAAGAATTAATTGATTTTTTACTTTAATGCTCACAAGAGTATGAAAATGAAGCTTAGACATAACAATTAAGAGTCAGAGGGACCATACAGAGGTTATTACAATATCTACAGTATATATGATTAAGGCTTTAATTTCAGTTTTTTTGACGGAAAAACTGCAAAATTGAAAGGATAAATACTATATTTAGTGACCAATTTTATGAGGGAGAGTGAGTATAGGGAGATAGTGAAATATGATGATGTTTCTAACTTTAATGACCAAGAGGTCACTGATTTCAGAAGAATCTTAGATTTTTGAAGAGAAACAACTAATTAAATTGTTTTGGGTACGGTGATTTTTTTTTTGGACTAGTGGGATATCCAAGAGGGTATATTACACACAGACTGTAAATAGAGATAAAAATATATTAGGACTGCAGGCACAAATTTGGAAATCATCTTTCAGCAAGGAGGTTTTAAGTTAAGCCACTGGATTGAAAGCAATTTCCCAGGGAGAAGTTTCTGAGCTAGAAGAAATTAGGTCGGAAGATACAACCTAGACAATACCTATACTTTAAAAGCCATTAGAGGATATAGAGGTGTGAAGTAGACAAAAAAAAGCAGTGATCAGACATGCAGGAGGTACAAATTATAATTTATAATATTACTAATATATACTGAAGGTTTTTAAAAAATAAATTTTTATTATATTACACATATGTATTATATTATTCTATTAGGAATAGATGTGACCCCTAGTAGCTAGCTTGATTTTATCTATAGGCATTATCATATTCTGTGGCCTATGGAGAGAGCTCAGATGCAAAATTGTGGTTTAATTCTTGTAAATATGTAAGATGTTTTTGTCCACTATTTTATTTACTAAATTATCGTGCAATAAATTGACTTTTCCAGTGTATAGTTCTTAGCTTTTAAAAATATGTTTATATAAATATCACCATAATCAAGATATAGAACAGGTCTATCTCCCAGAAAACTCCCTCACACTCCTCTACGTTTGTAATCATGCCCTTCCTACCCCCTATCCCCTGGCAGCTGCTAATCTATTCTTCATCATTACTATTCTGTTTTATTCCAGAATGTCTTTTAAGTAAAACCATGCAGTATATAACCTTAGGAGACTGGCTTCTTTCACTCAGTGTAATGCCTTTGAGATGCATGCATGATTTTTCATTTGGCAGTAGTTCATTCCTTTTTACCTTTTTATTTCTGAGTAGTAGTGCATTGTATGAATATACTACAGTTTATCTATTCACCCACTGAAGGAAACTTGACTTTTTTTGTAGTGTTTGGTAATCGTAAATAGAGCTGCTATAAAAACAAGTTTTTGTGTGTGTGTGAATATAACTTTACTTCTTTAGGGTAAACACCCAAGCAAGGAATTGCTGGGTCATAAGGTAAGTGTATGTTTAACAATGTAAAAAACTGCCAAACTGTTTTCCAGTGACATTTCATATTCTTACCAGCCGTCTATGTAAGTGTCAGGAGTTCTACATCCTCACAAGTAGCTGGTATTGGCGATTTTAGCCATTCTAACAGGTGTGAAATGGTATCACGTGGGGTCTTAATTTTCATTTCCTTAATGGCTAGTGATGTTGCATATGTTTTTGTCTGCTTATTTCCCATGTGTGTATACCCTTTAATGAAGTTGTGTGTGAGGCTAAAATGCATACATTTCAGGCAATACCTTAACTAGTGGCTTTGTTATTCCCATGTCTTTATTTTTCTTTGCCTCATTTTTTGGTCTTGTCTTCAATTTACTCCTTCTTTCTCTACTATATAGTCTTTTATAAAGCCACCTTAAATATGCCTGGAATAAGTTTTGTGGGTAGGACAGGAAAGAAAGAAAACATAATTACATATAAACTGTTAAATATGTAAAGAACTAGAAGCATTCCTGGGTTTAAAACCTAAGGAAAATATTAAATTCTCTCAAGGGAATTTCTAATTTACCTAATCAGATTTGTAATTGTGTAGTCAAATGAAGGGAGCTTTGTTGAGGGTTAGTCAGGGACAGTAAGGGTCCTATTTTTTTTTCTCACTACCTCCTTTATAGATAAGACTGTTTTGATGAGAATAAAAGATAAATTGGCATCTGGAATATTTTAACCAATGAAATTCACATTTGCACAAAAGCACAGGAACTTGCTATAAATTCAAACAGAATGTTTGGTTTTTCTTTCCAGGACAGGCTGGTATACTGGTTATATTAAGCAGACTCGAAAGCCTTAGGGCAAGAGGTGCCGTCTAAATAAATACAGGACTGTTATTTCCCCAGGCTCTGAAGAAAGGTTCTGGAACATCAGCTGGAGCTTAATTAAAGAATCTCAGCATTGCTGGAACTGTCTTTAGCAGCTTTCTCCCTGCTACTTGAAGAACTGTCCAGCAAATGAATTGCTGAAAACCAACATGGCATTTCTGCTGTAATTAGTTCAAATAAACCTGTAATAATATGGCAGACCTTATGACTTCTACAGCACACATATCACTGGTTGCTCTGGAGCAATGGAAGATAATAAATATTAAATGCCAGGATGTGTTTTATTTCCTCAAACTGACACCATGTATCATTAAATCCTAAAAATTAGATATTTCAGTCTGTCAAGGCATTACTTTCTATAGAGCCAATCAGATAGTGGCTTAGGAAATTATATAAAAAAGATGTGAGAACTCAGAGAGACAATAAAATACAGGTCAGAATACTAAAGTGGAATCATAAAATATTTTTTATTCAAATTTTGATGATTTCCAGCCCTTTCATATTTAATTTAAGCAATAATTTTCATTACAACTGCATCTGCTCTTTATGTGAATGGAGACTTTCAAGGAAAAAAAATACTATGGAAATGTAAAATATAATTACAAGATTCGGTCTTTTCAAATACAAATAATATTTTGTATTGTTTTGTGTTCATTATGAAAAAATAACATGTTTTAAAATTCATTTAAATTATCTTTATGCAGAGAGATGTTTCTGACAGGTTTAAATCAAGCTTAATTCAGCATCTATTAAAATACACATCTTAAAATGTGTTTGCGAATATTAACTTTTTTTCATTGAATAAACACTTAATTTTCCTTTAATATACCTTTTATTGATCAATATTTAAATGAAAATGTCATTTTACATTAATATCTTGCCTGTTGCTAAAATTCCAATTCTCATTATCCATGTTATTATTTGCTGGAAATAATTAGAGAAAGAATGAGATATCACATAGCCCTTCTTAAAATTCACAGAGCACTTTACAATAATGACTTCAATGCTTTTCCATGCACTAGAAAGCTCATGCAGCAATTATTCAGTCGCCTCCATTTCCCTGTGATGCTTCATCATTGCAAAGGGGAAAGAAAAGAGAACACAATGTGAGCTAGAAAGTAAGGTTTTGAATGCTGAAAGAGGGAGAGAGAGAGAGAGGAAAGAGAAAGTCTGTTGGGCTCCGAGCTATTGTGAAGAAAATCAAACAGAGCGAATGATCTCAGGGGCCAGCTTTGATGCTTGCGAAATGTCAGAAAACAGTAAGCGAGCGACATTACTTGGGACTTAAAAAGAGCCCGGCGTGACTGCAATCCGTAAGATCTGATGCAGGGGTGGCATCTTCCCTCTCCTTTCCTCAAGGCCATATATATACGTGTACATACATACATATGAATAATAAAAAGAAGAGTAATTATATATGTATGAATCATGCAGTCGTTAAATGAATACTAAAAACTAAATACTAAGAACCAAATAAGTACAAAAATTATTAATAGATAGTTTAAATAGTTCTTCAGAAGAAGCATCCGCTTTTTAGCATAATCTTTTGAGATTGACAATTATTAAAACTATGTCTTTTATTAAAATAAAGTTGTTTTTAAAATGTATTTCCTGGACCAGCAGCATCAGCATCACCTGGGAACTTAGAATTGCAAAGTCTCAAGGCTCTGCCCCAGACCTATTAAATCAAAAGGTTTATACTGGTAGTCCAGCAATCTGCATTTTAGCAAGCCCTTCAGGGGATTCTACGCAGGCTAAAATTTTAGATTCACTGGTTCAGGTAAAACTATGACACACTGGTATAATCTAGAGGTAACTTTTCATTCATTTGTTCATCTGTTTATTGAGTATCTACTAGTTGTCAAGCACTTGAGATATCGTGAGTAACCTAATATGATCCAACGTCTTGTGCAGTTTATAATCTGGAGATGATAGACAAGCAAAGAGTTAGAAAATAAAATAAAGTTGTGATATAAAGGCTATTCAAGAAACAAACAGGGTGCTGGAATAGGAAAAACAGGGAGGGAACTACTGTGAATGACAAGATCATGGAAGATCTTTCTAAGGAGATGATATAATGTCTGTTTGTCAAAGTATGGCTTGGGTATCGACAACAGCAGCATTACTTAGGAGCTGTTTTGAAATGAAGAATCTCAGGGTGTATCCCAAACCTACCGAATCAGGGTTTGCCTTTGAACGAGGTCTCTTCGTGTCAGGTAATTTGGAAGCACAATAAAGCAGCAATAATGTAAAGAAAAAGCCACCTCGGTCATGGGTGCCTTGTCAGTCAGTTAAATCTTCATGGGCAAAAGCCTTATAATAAGCCAAATCTTAGTGTGGATTTTAGAGTCTCTGCGGAATTCAAATATTTATTTCTATACAAATTTATTTAATCCCATCAAAAACAGATAAAGTTGCTCTGCCACTTGCTATTATGAACAATGTAAAATCATAGCCCATCACCATTCATTTTTTTCCAGTAACTCTTAAAATATTTGTTATAAGAAATATCTATAAGGAAATGTAATGTCCTGATCCTTATTATTCTTCATGATGAAACTGTGTGATCGCGTTCTGACTAGTTTCATGATTCAGGTTATATATGATCATTCATGTTAGACTGACTTGTGGCAAGAAAAAATGATTTAATTGAATCATTTTTAATAGTTAAATACTTCATTTGACTAGGAATTTTAATACTGCAATAACCGTTATTGTGATGAATCCTATTCTCATTATATAGAGAGCCTAACCCTACTTAAAGATAGAAATCAGTGAATTCTAAGAAGTTAGGCCTTTTTTTACTTCTGAGTTTGCTTAATGTGATATTTAATTTTTAATATAGAGATAACCAATATGAGGCATGAAAATGAGAAAGAGAATGAAAGGCTTGAAAAAGAATAATATTAGTAGGTCCACCCATGAATGACTGTCACAAAATGTCTATCCCTGAGCTACACACTATATATAATATCTATTTAGACATTTAATAGGAAAACAATTCTGGAACATTTGCATTCTCATATTCCATATCTCATATTTTCAGGTGAAAACACTAGGAAATTAATAACTTTTCTGAGGTTTAGATGCTAGGACATAATGGTAGGGCAAGGGGTGTGTGTGTGTGTGTGTGTGTGTGTGTGTGTGTGGGTGGGTGCGTGCATGTGAAAGGAGGTTTGGACTGAGTGGCAGAATTAAAACTCAAAGCTGTGTGACTCCAAAAATTCATTTGAATTATAGGGCTTTTCAAACACCACTTATTTTTGTACTTCTGTTGGGATACTGTTACACCCAAACGTAAAGTATCCCACCCACCATTACTTTATTTCCATAAACAAATTTCACTTTATATCAGTCCCATAAATGAAAATATATATATTTTTCAATTGATAGAAAATAATATTGTTTAATTCTATTTATACACTATTAGTTATTTGATGCTGAGAACAACAAATTGTGAGGACCACTCTAAAAAATAAAAATGACCTCGTGGTCAAGGGAGTTAAAGTGATAATCACCAGACTAAGGCCTTCTCCTGGGGGTAATTCTGGATGAGCAAGAATTGAAAAGGAGTAACTTGTCACCTTCAATGTCATTTAATGCCAATTCCATAGACCACTTAAAACAATCATATATGTTTGGTGAGTGGAGTTGAACATCCTGCACCCTGAGAACTATTAGATTATATCTCATGTTCAACTGTTTAAGTAAAAACAGACCATAGTTTCCTAAGAATAAAACAGGAAAACAATAAAAGTGCACAACTGATAGCTTCATTGGATGTTTTAAAGTGAAATTTAGTAAAGTATCTAGTGCATAGTAGGTGCCCAATAAATGTTGCTATAATAATAATTATTTTTATTTGCACACAGTGGGATCAACAAACAGGAAGCTCCAACTTTTTGAATGCATGCTACTCTTCATTGGCAAATTAAGCTTTAAAATGTTAAGTAGGTACATGTCTTTGTTGCAGATTTTTCATACAATTTCCATCAGAAAGGTCACTGTATGTAAAAAGGTTATTTGTATGACCATTGAAGAAAATGCATACTGCATTTTAAGAGTGAAAATCAATTCCAAATGATGCATGTAATGTAGGGATGAGGCAGAAAAGGAAGGTCAAGGGAGCCTGAGCACAGCCATTTTGACTGATACCAGACACTAACCATTCTGAACAAGGAAGTTGCCAGCAAGTCCCCGACCCATGACCACCTGAAAATGGGTGAATTACTGAACCAGTAGCTATCAGGTTTCATGCGCCTCAAAGCAATTTTTTCCTAAATTCATGCGCCTCAAAGCAACCCCAACTAATTCTATTCCCAAGACAAGTACCTTCTCTGAAGTACTCTTAGATGTCTTCCAAAACTGAAACACATTCAGAAATATTTATATGTGAGTTTCCATGTTTGAAAATAATGCCTTCTTTCTGGTCATTCATTATTTTATATACTATCTCAACTTGGTGACCACCATTCTCAATAGCCAATATCATAGAACTGTGGGCTCTGGAACTAAAACAAGTTTTGTTGCATCGAGTAAGCCCCTACTTCTTATTTCTCAGTACAGGTAAATTGAAATACACCATGTCATCGATTACCAGTATGTATTCCATGAAGGTGTCAATGAAAATGGCATAATGCTTTGGGAAGATCACAGCACTGAGTGTCGTTGCCCTCTTTCCCTGATGAACTCTCCTCTGCTAAGGGAGGTCAGCTACCTGATTCTACTGCCAAAGTCACCTGTTTCTGAGATGCACATACACTTCCATGAAATAATCTTCTCTAATATAAAACATTAAAGATAATTAAAAGTAGTGATGGAATAATCAAGAAAGCAACAGAAAAATTAAAAGTATAAGGATAACTGGGGAAAAAAAGGAAAACAGATGCTGAATTTGTTTAGTATTTGCTATGTGCCAGTCACTGGGCCAAGTGCTTTCCATGCAGTTTTATTTAATGCTCACAAAATTCCTCTGCCATAAGTACTAGGTGTGTGTTCATTTGAAAAATGAGAAAACTGAAATTCAGAGTACTTAAGTGGCTGGCATAATGTAATACATTTTGCAAGTATCAGGACTGCAATGCAAAGACAAATCTGTTTGATGTGAGAGTAAATTATTTGAACTCTGCAGGTAGTAAATAATAACACTGAATGTCTATAAAACTGACAGTTCACAACATCCAGATAGAAATTTGGATTGATTTTTAAAGATTACGTCGTATATTAAAATTAATAGATTAGAGTTAAAGTAATATCAGTACTTATGTTCTATGTTGCCACAGAGTTAATGGAAAATTATACTCATGATCAGAAACACAAATTATCCCTTGTAGAGCGATGTGTGTTTGAATGCAAATAAGCCTCACAAAAGTGCCTATTGAAGAGCTCAGCATCAGCAAAACTGAGATGCTTATCATTGATTAAAAAAGATCTTAACATTTGTTTTGTATAAAAATAAACCATCAAGAAGAGATGAAGTCAGGGCTATGAGGTAAGTTACTTTCTACTACTAGGGTGAGAAGTCAAATTTACTTAAAAAGCTTACTGAGCAAGTGTGCAAAGTTCACCACATTTTTCACCTACTGGATGCTGGTGGTTGGTGACTAAGACCCATACTTGGAAAGAATATTTTATTAGAAATGATTAAAAAATACTAGTGTTTATTAACTCAACTGTGGTTGGCTAAATTACTACAGGCTGTGTCTACATCATGGGACAAAATATTGCTCAAGTTATAAAAGGGACTTGAAAATTTACTAACTATTCCTACCTGATTATACATGGACATAGATATAGATATAAATATAATATAGCTGTATAGATATGAACTATTTTTCCACAGCTTTCCTATAATACATATTGCTAAATTATAAAGAACCTTTGATGGATATTTAAGAGATCTATATACTTTTAAGAGATCTATATACTATAATGCTGGCTCTAGGCTTCTCTGATTTCCTACTTCTTTCTTACTCATAAGAAAGGTATTCATTGGATAATATGATCTCAAATATTTCTTTAGTTCTGAAATACCTTGATTTTAGAATCCGGTGGTTAGATCTATAACTTCCCCATAATCATAGACTGGTTGTTAACTGCTGAATGGCTAGAAGTAATTTTGAAAGGATAACTTCATCTGCTTTAGAGGTTTCATACTTGAAAGGTTCAAATTAACTATCTATTGATCATCTGTTCTGTGGCAGACTGAGTGCTAGATACTTTATGCTGCTGATTTCTCATCTTTACAACTTTGTGAAGTACAAGTGATTGCTCTAGTAGAGATGGAAAAATTGAGGCTTAGAGAAATTGCCCGAGGTCACACTCCTAGTGAGGAATATACAATAATTAGGATATACTTATAATTTAAAAAATTGTTTATCTGACATTCAAATCTAATGGAATGTCCTATATTTTTATTTGCTAAATCTGGCAACCCTAATCCAGGTTCATCTTATTCCAAAGCCTTCAAATTTATTGTTTTTTGCATAATTTATTGCCTTTATGTTAATTTGCATTTTCTCATGAAATTTTCACAACAAACCCATGAGGAAAACAGTATTTTCCACATATTATTCTAGCTGTAGACAGTGATGAAACCCTTTTCAAGGGTAAATGAGTATTTTTTGTGGGAAGTCATTTTCCCATGTCGCTAATACTGAATTTGATGGTATAAAGTCCCTAGACTTTGAATAATATTCCAGCAGTGTGCCTGGCAGATGGTAAGTGTTTAATAAATGTTGATTGATGATGTTTTTGTTAATGCTATTACCAAAATTATTCTTACTATAGGAATCACCTAAACTACTTAAGATTAATGACCTTTTCCACACAGATCTATACAGTTTCTCTAGAGAAATAGTTTTATTGATGAAAATTTGCCATATACGATAAGTAACTTGAAATCAAAACTGGAAGCAAACACAAAATGTTGGTTGAATCAGAGGGAAAAAATGCTCATTTGGAGGGCTATCAGTGAGTCTCTGACTAATTTTACTGGACTATAACTGCTTTAGGGACCACCATGGAGTAGGAAACCAAAAATCTGTCTAACTTATAAGTAATCCCCTCTGTTCTGTTCAATATAGAGAATAGTACAACATGCAGGAAAGTTTGATTCTCAGATTTGCCTCTTTTTGACTACCCACATGACCTCAGACAATGTATTTAGCTCCTCTAAACTTTGGGTCCTCATCTTTCAAATGAGGATAATATTAGAATTGGTATCATTGGGTAGTTGTGACTGTTAAATGAAATATATGTGCAAAGTGCTTACTTAGCACATTGTTCAAATAAATGCTGGCTATTACTATTATCAGCTTTGTTTCCCTGTTTCCATTTTATGTATTATACCTTGATGCCCCTTAGTAAATAACTTGAAATGTGATTTGACTGTGTTTTCGATGAAGCTGACTTACCTGTTTAAATCTGTCAAAATAATTTGTGGCTGTAGATTTAACCTAAGTTGCCTACCCTAATATTTGGGTTTAATTAGGCCAGATTAATTAATTTTTTTTGACAGCTGCCCCACTGGGCTGTTTAGGATTAATGGCTTAATGGCTTTATTCCCATCTTAACATCCTTCAAGAGAACTAAATCTTGCAAGAAATGACCATGCTATTGGAAGAAAAAAAAATAAAATTGATCTTTGTAAATTCTTCCAAATAACTAGCACTTTTTACTGCTCCTTTACCCTTTATTTCTAGCTTCTATTGGGGTTTTAGTTTTAACGTATCTCTGGGTAACAAACATTCACAAAGCTTTAGGCCACCAGCACAGAACATTAATACCTCATTACACTGGATCTCAAACTATTTTCTTACTTGCAAGCCCTTGTTCCTCTGTCTTGAGATAGAATTATTAAAAATAGTCAAACCATAATCACAATGAAGTCATTTAAGTGATTACTCTCTGTAGGGAGGCTATAGCAGTTTTTGAACAAAAAGAAAGAAAGAAAGAAAGAAACAAGAGCTGAACGCAGAAGTCAATTCATGCAGTGTGCTTCCTTATTCTCTCAGTGAAGCATGTGTGGGTACTTCAAGTCACAACTTATTTTCATACTAAGAATTTTTCCTGTCTAAGAGCAGAATTGCCCAAGGGAACCTCTTAAGGAGATTACCTGGAATAGAATACTGGTCAGTTCACCTTCACATTCAATGTACTTCCCTCTTAGGAACAAAAACACAACGAGAGCCACTTGCAAAGTTAGCAATCACTGTCTCCAAACTCTGGAGGGCCAGACAGGTAACAGCAACTTCTAACCTACAGTTGATACCTGCTGTAGGACTAGGGTCTGGTGCTGCAGTATTTTGCCATTTATTCTACACGAGAAGAAAAAAATTCTAAACTTTGTGTAAATTTCTTGACCTTTAAATATGAGCAACTAATTTAAATGTTGGAACTACACGCTTTGTGTCACACAAAACTTTTAGGCAAGACCCACCTAATGAACTGTTAGATTAAGACTTCTGTTTTAGGTCCTGAACAGTTGCCCAAATTCATTTCTTTAAGGAGATCCTAATTTGAACATAAAATAGTGTCAGAGACAATGAGATGTACTACCATTTTACAACTACCATATATAATATCTTTGCAGCTGATCACATTTCTTCTGGTCTTTATTTAACATTAAATTAATAGAGTCCATTATAGGATACACATCTGAGAAACTGGGATATTTCTCCCTATTGGATGAAAAATACACTCTTTGCTAATGCCATGAAAATGAGCCAAAGAGCCATGTTCTTTTAGGCTCATCTCTTGGCCTCTCTCCTTTAATTGCTGGTAATAATATAATAATATAATAATTATCTTCCTTGGATGAGTTCTCAATATTTCTTTCTATGATTCCATTTCATGTGACTCCAGACTGCCAAGTATCAAAAAGAATCAGCAGTGATAACAGGTCTGAGCCTTTCTAATAGTTTTAAATTGCTACATTCAGGTTGTTTTTTTCATCCTATGAATAAACTTCCAAGATCTCCCTGGAAACTGTTAACCAAGAACAATGAACAATGATTATTCAATAACTTTCAGAGATGACTACCTTTCTTCAAAGCAAATATAGAAAGGGCTGTAAAAATATAGAATATTGTGTAAAAATATAGAAAGGGCTACTCTCGATGAAGAGTGAACTCTCTCTCACTCTCAACCTTTCTCTTTTCTCTGCTTCTCTCTCTGTCTCTCCTTCCAGTAGAGCTTGGCATATTCGGCAAATTCATGGAGTCCTAGGTTTGGCAAAGCACAGCTTGAACATTTCTACCTAAAATATAATGATATTACTTACTTGAATCTATGACTAAACTCTGAAGGTGGGAATGTGCGTGTGTTTGTGTATTTTATCAAAACCTTTATTATTCTTATGTAGGATTTTCTGCTAAGTTGACCAATTAATCTTTCTGTTGCTTCTTTCTCTTCCTTATTAACTTTTAGGATCTACTTTTTCCTCCTCTTCTTGCTTAGAAATACAAATGTTCTTTCTAATGTCTCTCTTACAATTTTCTCCATCAATTATCTCCACCTCTATTTCTTTCACTCTTCACTCTTATCATTTAAACAAAAACAATAACAAAAAATACCTTTAATGTCATAGATATTCTTTAAATTACAATCATCTTTTCTCTATTTCTTTCACTGTATCTTTGCATAAATGGACTATGTATAGAATATATTTTAATAATGTATATATTTTAAAATGTATAATATTAACATCATTCATCCATTTATAATATTGGCTATTTCTTATGGATGGGCTTGTGAAAGATATCATTTTATCAAAGACATTAGACTTCTGCATTATTTTCATATAGCATGTATTTGTTTTCTAATAACTATTTTAAAAACATATTAATACAAAAGTATGGCCCCCAAATTTTCATCATGAAATGATTCCTTAATGATTTGCAATTTGTATTCTGTTCTCACTACTCTAAAGAAACTGCTCATATAAAAGCCATTATCGATCACCTATTGGCAAAACACAACTCTTTCTGATTTCTCCTTCAGAAGTATTCGATCCTGTAAAATATTCCCCATTTCTTTAAATCTCTTCCTCCTCATACAAGTTTGTTTTATCAAAACTGTTCCATCTCCTGACTGAAAGAATCTTCCACTTTTATTATTTTTCTCCCTCTACCCTCTCAGATAAAAAAGTAGACTTAAACATCAAGACAATTTAATATCTACATGTATTGCGTTAGATAAAATACCATAATATAATGAAGACAATTGCTTGTCAAGACAGAAGAAACTATAAGATTTTAATCACAGACCTATCATGTAAACTAAAGTCTCATTTCGAACACCATTATCTGGAAAAAGCATGATTGTATCAATCTTTAATCTCAACATGAAGGAGTTCTTGAATTTGATGCTACATTTTTCCATTGCTTATCATGTTAACAAACTTCAACAGGTTTTTAGACCAATAAGCATCATATCTTTAATATATTTACAATGCTATCTAAAAACTATGGTTTGTGGGAGGAAAGACTTTAAAAAGTATTTAATTTCTTTCACAACTTTAGAAATATAAGTGAAGCTTCTGTCTCATATCGTCTGCAGTGGCATTAAGTGTTTTTGTCCAGTCATAACTTTACTCATCTTATACAAAGCTATGACATTAAAAGGGACATGACATTAAACTAGAAAAAATAGATAATGCAAAGTGAAGTTTCTTGGCTTGAAGGAAATGGATAACATAGTATATTGGGAATCTTTGTTGTTGTTTAGGCAATAGTAATATAAACAGTAATGTATTTTAAAGAAGAATTCTCAAGGATAAACAGAAGAAAGAATGTAAAGTCTGTGGAATCTGGGGAATATGTACATATCCTCAAGATCTAGAAGATCAAACAAAACAAGAAGCTTTCAGAATATTTGAGTGATGTGCATTGTTTGAAACACAAAAATAAGGAAAGCTGAGGATATAGAAAGAGTTTGACCATGAGGTTAAGTTTCAGTTAAGGGTGAAATGCATATTCACATTCACAGTTTCTGTGCAATATCCCACCCACCACACCTCCACATAACCTTGACAATACCAATCTCAGGACCACCTCCCCAACTCTTTATGCAAAAAGGAAGTTCAAGCCTAGGGGCTGAATCATGCAATATCCTCTTCCAAATGAATAGCTATTACTAACATTATGCATTACTCAGATACCCATAGAAAGATAAAAGGCCCCAGACACCTGCAAAGGACTGTGCCCACAGATCATTTATAGCGAAATTCTTTGCCGGCTCCCAAAAACAAGGAAATGCAAATTATAACTTTAGGTCTGCAGGCTAAGTTTAGCTCCTAAAGCTAAAGTCTGCTCAATTCCACACTAACAAATGTTGACTACAAGTTTATCTTCCCAGGTGCTCAACAGAGACAATACAAGATCAAACATTCTCCCACCTTCCCAGAGACATCTACATAATTGATAGTTCCTTCACTCTCCTTCTCTTTTCTAACATTTACCTTATCTCATGTAAAATGTAGATTTCCTGGGCCATACAGAAATGCAACCATTTACCTCACTCACTTCTTTTTTCATTTTTTTTTTTTTCTTTAAGCCTTTCCTTAAACATTGAAGTTTCCAAATTCCCCTTTGTAAAAACAGTCACAGGCCTTGTCTGTGGTTTGTGTTTTTCTTGAGCATGTCCTCAAACTTTGGCTTAATAAACCTCCATTGATTAAGATCTTTGCCTCAGTCATTTATTTTGGGTTGTCAACCACAAGTAGTCTAGTCAGATTCACATTGGGGAAGAGTCAGTGAAAGAATGTGGGAACATTTGGTGGGAATATTTGGTCTCTCCAAATGAGTGGGATTACAAGAAAAAGAAGATTTAAAAAACATTTACAGTATGTTGAACATACTCAAATTGCTTTTTCCACTATAGTAGGCCAAATAAGTGATTTAAATTACGTGGTTGTATTTCTTTATTGTCACATCTCTTTTTCTTGCCATCATCTCAGGAATACACTTGAGAAAAGGTGAACTTGTTTTAAACAAAGTGCTGTCAAAACATGGGTTCTGCTAAAAAAGGTAAAGTTATAGAATCCTTTGGCATACTTAGTAAAGCTTTTACTAGCTCTCATATCCTATGAAACAATGAAGTCTGGAATCTAGCCTTCATATTTAACGAACAGTTGTTAAAATAATACTAATGTATCAATGTTTATATTGTTGAGTAATTATTGAATCCACATAATCCTAGAGGATTGCATGCAACTTAAAGTAAAGGCAGAGGTGCTCTTATTTCTCTCCAGGTTACCAGGTATCAACACAAGAACAAACTCAAAAGAGTCTCATAAACGTGTTTGTATGTGTGTGTGATTTTTAACGAAAGAATAAAGAGACAGCATACTAGCTTAGCAGTCATTTTGCTAAATAATGTGATTTCATTTTAACAAATGTCAAGGCCCTGTTACCATTAGGCTTTCAAAATTATTTTACACATTTGAGTTTACAGGTAGATTTTTTTTTTTATTCATGCAGTATTCTTTCAGTTTTCTTCTTTTGTATACGCTAAAAAAAAAAAAACGCAAAACAAACAGAATAAGAGCAGTCTGAGTTCAGCAAAGTCCTCACTACAAAAGGCCCTGTGGACTCTTTAAGCCCTCAGTTCAGCAAGGTACAAAAGCTAATTGCCATCATAATGTCCCAAACACTTTGCAATGATTAGCAAATCCATCTCTCCACCATGCCCAGTGAATGGAGACAGAATGTTTCTCTTTCCTTTTTCAAATCATTATTGGATTCCATTTAATCTCAGAATGTCAGTCTTTGAAGAGCAGGGATAAAATTTAGGTTATCTTGTTTTGGACCTTTGCTACAAACCCTGATTTTCCTGTGTCAACTTGGCACAGAGATAGGGATGTTAACTCTTTTATGGGTATCCCTTAAGGACATCTTAGAGAAGCCATTCATTCCTACAATAGTTATCAAAACAGAGCAAGCAATAAATGAAATCCCGATGTTCTAATATTCATACTGAAAAAGACAAATAGTAAAATATACAAAAGATTTTCATGTTTGGCTCACAGGTTGTAACACCAAGCACTCAGATGTCTCAATTAATGTTAACTGCATTTCATAACCATGGCAGCAGGAGGTTACAAGCAGTTTCATTTGCGATCTGCTGACACATTAGCGAATGAAGTATTTCTCCCCAAATGTCTCCAGCTAAGTGAGTAAACATGCAGGGAATTTTACTTGTGATCAAATGGAATTTTTTCTCCCATAGTTTAATGAATTTTAAATGGTCCGTGTTCATTTTACTTGTTAATTACAGTCTTGTGCACACTGAAGCTGATGAAAAGCTAATTTATTCGTATTAGGGACAAGTGGCGTATTTCCAAACACCTTCACTAATAAGAAAGTAGTCCACTGACATAGCAAATAAAACAGAGATTCAAACAGCCAGCTGAGAAAGGTTATACCCTGAAACACTATGGTTTAGAAGACATTACCTATTGTGTTCCAATAAAGAGAAAAAAAATGACTAAATGAATGCTCTTTTTGCATCAGGAATACAATAAATGTTTTAGTTGCTTTATCTCCTGTAATTCTGACAGTCTTTTGAAGGAGATCGTGTGTTCTTCATTTCAAAGATGAGTAAACTGAGGATTGGCAAGGTGTGTTCAGCATCACACAGCTGGTAAGTGATGAAGCTGGGACTCAACCCCTTTCTGTTTGATTCTAAGGCCCAAATATTTAACCACTGCATTTGACGGTCCCTGTCCAATTACAGCTCATTCTAACTAACCCAGAACCTTGACTAGATTGGGGGAAACTAATTTTCACCCACAACTCTTCTGTTTGTATAACAATTCTAGCCTGTAAATATAGAATATCAAAGTGCCAACTCTCATTGACATTTCCTTTCTGAATTCTCTTCTCAGCATGGTGAAAACGAAAACTAAAACGTAAAAAAATCTTCTGGAACTTTGCAGAGTATAAAATTAAGTATGTGAACATATAATGTCCAGCAGAAACATAAGGTTGTAAATTAAGTAAAATTCACTTTAAACTTATATTTTTATTTGCCAATAAAAGTTAAGATATGATACTAATTAACCAGTTTGCTAATGCTTATTCTTTATTTACAATCTTTAAAGGAGGACTGGGCTTCAGTGTTGATACTCAACAAATATTTGATATTTCATAATATTTTATATATCAAATACAAGTAACTGATTTATACATGGAACTAACATAAACTTATGTCTCTCAAGAAACTATATCTTATAAAATTATACATTTTCTCTGCCCTATATATGTAAAACCCATCATTTTATTAAACTTGATGTAGTGACATCATTTTGGAGTCTGTCAATGTCCACTTTCCTTTCTGCTAAACAATATTTTGATTTTATTCTAATGTACCACCCCATCTTAGGCATATATAAGGTGATTAAAGGGGGCTGAGACTAGTCCAGTGATTGAAGGTTAAATACAAGGCAAGTCAGAGCTATATATTATGAGACAGGTGTAGCCAAATGACCTGATGCAAGCCAAGGTATTCAAGCTTAGCATGTTTTTGTGGAGTTGAATGAGGAAAGAGAGTCTCTTTCAAAGAGGAATGCTAATTAATAAATGTAATACACCACATCAACAGAATGAATGATAAAAATCATATGATCAGCTCATCAGATGTAGAAAAAGCAGTTGACAAAATTCAACATCTTTTCATGATTAATATTCTCAACAAAATAATGTTCTTCAACACAGTAAATGCTATATATGACAATCCTACAGCTATCATCATACTCAGTGGTGAAGATCAGGAATAAGACAAGGATGTCCATTCTCACTGTTTTGATTCAAAATAGTTCTGGAAGTCCTAGCCAAAGTAATTAGTCAAGAAAAGAATACATTTATCTGAACTCTTATGTTCACTGCAGCATCATTCATAATAGCCAAGATAAGGAAACAATCTAATTGTCTTTAACAGACTAATGGATAAAGAAATTATAAAATATATGTACATATATATTAAACTATAATATATGCATATATCATATCTTTTAAAATATATGTTACAATGTCTTTATGCATTCATCTGTTGAGAGATTTAGATTATATATTACATACATATATTAAAATTTCTATGTGTAATATACATATATACACACAATAGAATTTTATTCAGCTTTAATAAAGGAAGAAATTCTGCCATTTGAAACAACATGGAAAAATCTGGAGGACATTATGGTAAGTTAAATAAGTCTGACACTGAAAGACAAATACTGCATGATCTCAATTATGTGTGGAATCTAAAAAAGTTGAACTCGTAGAAACAGAAAGTGAAAGGGCAGTTACTAAGAGTCAGAGGGTAGGGGAAATTGAATGTTGGTCAAAGGGTACATCTTTCAATTATAAGATGAATGAGTTATGGAGACCTAATGTACACTATGGTGGCTATAATTAATAACCATAATTATGATTGACTAAAAAGACACAGTTTCTTTACAATGCAACAAAGTAAGTGTCAAATAAGAGGTAACACACTAAAGAAGAGTTATTTAAGAAGTAATAGAACTAGTCCTAAATACCTATCACATTTTTTTCTCTTGTTGTCAATGCTTTCATCTATAAAATGGGGATAATAAAATTCTGTGTGCTAATCAGGTTTACTGATAAATAATACAAAAGAGTGTTTATGGGTAACCAACTGGAAGACATGATACACATAAACTGCAAAGCTTTATTGTCTGCATTAGTTTAATCACTAAAATCTATTTCACAGAGGAATGATGATTTTAAATCATAAACATAGACCAGTTTTTACCTTCCCAACAGAAACATATTTTTTAAAAATTAAAAATAGTGTATTTCACTTGTAGAAGTCATGCCTCCTAAGTTTATCATCCACTTGAAGCATAGGAAAGGGATAAAATTAAGCACATCTACCTGCTGTGTTGGGAACCATGCTATCTCTGAGTATCTAGAAGCAGAAGTCCTGATACCAACTTCAAAGTTATTGATTTTTTTCCTACATCAAAAGGGTTCGGAAATGATTCCTACTATAGTCATACAGGTTATTAAGGCTGTCCTCTGTAAATGCTATGGGCAGATCACCTCCCTGCTCTGCCAGGTGGGTATAGCCTCCTGTTGTCCTACTGACATTATCACTTCACATGTGGCTTTAGCAGCACTTGAACTGACAATGCTTTTCATTCTCAAATGATCTTTTAACCTCTGCCTACTGTCTGGGGACCAAAGGCCAAATGTGAACCCACTGACCTTTAGAATTTGCCTGTCAGAGGTTTTTAGAAGGAACCACGAAGAAAGATTCTTGAATTTACTACCATATTCAAACCACCATCCTTCTCACACCTACTGCTGTGAGTCACACAGTGACTGCACAAAGTGCCATGCTTATGAGTTTGCTTTAATTAGCAAATGTAATCAAAGCTGATTATAATTAATTACACAATTATGAACATTTCAAGTTTAATTCCACCAAAATTATTTCATAAACTATGTTGTGAATGATGTCTGGCTAAAAGAAAATAGATACGAATATCTTTAAGTCATGTTTAATATTCATTTGCCAACAATCCATGCAGCCAACATGTATATGTAAATTTCTTGTCATGTAGCCAATTACTGATAAAATATTAACATCCCTAGTTTTGCACTCATGTCCAAAGTCATGGTCTGAAACTTCACGTTGACTTCAGCATGTGGTATTGTTTGGTGACCTCTTAAACTGTCATGGCCTGTAATGGTACACGTTACTCTGATTAAGCTGAAAATATGCTCTCTTCTTACAAAAGATACTCTTCCTCCCTATCTTCCTCCTCCTTTCTTTCTTTCTTCTTTTCCTTCTTCCTTCCTCAATATTTATTAAGATCTTTCTTTATGTTAGATATTATACTAGTAGGCAGAGGATATAACATTGAACTATATGGAAGGTCCTTTTCCTTCAAGGGTATTAAAATCCCACAGAAGATCATAAACCAGAATAATGGATTGATACCCATATGGACAGTTATGTGATAATGCAAAAATAACAAAATGATAATTGTGGAATCTAGGTCGTGAGTAAATATAGATGTTCTTTCTGTAATTCTTTAAACTTTTCTGCATATTTGAAAATTTTCAAAATAAAATTTTAGGTAAAAATTCAGCAGATCGGAGACAAATAAAACAATTTTATAAAATGCAATAATTGTTATTGTAAGAGTTGAATAAAATATTAGGGAAGCTAATCTTGTCTAAGGGGTCAAGGAAGGAATCTTAGGATAGAAAATCATAATGGGCATTAAGATGGTTACCCCCACATTTGTTGTGTGAGATCCATGTGGTGTGTGGAAATAGACCCCATCTCCCAGTGCTGGGTTCTATTGATTCTACTAACCTAGGCCTAAGCCGGTCAGCATGTAATAATTTTCTGCAGTCAAGATTGGGTAAGAAATGTGCGTTGACTCAGTGGGGCCAAAACATTAGAGTGGGTGTTTTCTGGGCATACAGGGAACTTTCTTTCTTTATAATTCTGAACAAAAGCCACCAGAAGCCATTTCCATCTCTCTTTTTGGCTAGTGTCAGATGGCCTCTTTGCCAACTAGGATTGCCACATTCACTTTTCTATTATGATAGAAACAAGTCTTAAGATGTGACTGACAACTCAGAGAGTCCGCGATGACATCTTAGAACCGATGACAAAAATGGTAACTCCTAGACTTTCAAATCATGAGAGCCAATAAGTTTCTTTTATTTTAAAAATTACTTTAGATTACTATGTTTTCAATTATTGCAACACAGAATCCTGGCTTATTTAGAGGATAATTCTTAGTTTTGGATTTTCTTTGTTTTTAATATATATTCTTCCTATTTTCCCAATTTTAAGTGACTAGCTTTTTCAGTGTTTTGCGGTCCTTGACATGCAGCCTCAGGTGATGGGTCAAAAGACAATATGAATTAAATACATGGTATCCTAATCCTACCTCTAGCTCAGAGAACATATGGGAGCCATGCTGGTGCACTTTCATTCTCTCTTCTTAGCTCCAACTTGCTTAGTTGTCAACCCCGGGACATCACAGGTATCCTAATCTGACTTTCCTTCAACATTCCAAAATTCTCAATTTGGTTGTACATTAAAATCTGACAATAAACTTTTAACAGTGTTAAGTTCATTGGCCCAAAAGTCTTTATCTTCTTATCACAGGTAATTAAAACAAATGTCTATTTGGAAATAACTCAAACCATCTGTTAGTTACTGTTTTTAAACCAAAACCTCCTCAAATGTTTGTAATCAGAGCAGGCTAAACAAATAAAAGCAAATATTGACATTGTTTAAAAAAGAAATTCAATGTTTGGGGAATGAGAGATTACTTTCTATATAAATATTGAGTATCTAATATTGTCTTACTTTTATGACTATGTCTGCATATTCACTGACAGCAAAATTCTGAAAAGAATTCTGACTATATTTGGGGGATCTATGGATCAATGAAGCGTATTTCGCTCACTGTGCCAATCCCAGAAATTCTACTAGGAGAGGTATATTTAGGATGAAAACCCTTCTAGAGCAGAAACGGACAATTGAACAAAGATCTAATGAGTCTTCAGTAGTCCTCAAATTGCTTTTCAGTGCTTTGCCTCTTCTCTCCAAATTTGACTTCCCACCTCCCAACCTCTACAACGGAGACACTTGGTGTCAGTATGCTGTCTTATCCATATGGCTCAGTTTTTTACAAGAAGACCAGCTTTTATTCCACATCTGAGTCATGTCTCCTCTCCTTTTATTAGTTTCCTTATTGCTACCAAAACATAAAGACTGAAAGCAACACAAATTTATTATGTAACTGTTCTGTAGGTCAGAACCTGGGAGTTCCCTGGTTTAGCTAGTTTTCTGCTCCAGGGTCCACGAAGCCAGAATAAACATGTTGGCAGGGCTGTGTGCTTTACTTTCTGGTGTCTCTAGGGAGAAATTCATTTCCAAGCTTATTCAGGTGGCTGGCCAAATTCAGTTCCTTGCAATTGTATGTCTGAGGTCCTCATTTCTTTGCTGGCTGGAGGCCAGTTGTGGGGGTGGTGTTGTCTTTCTTGACTTCTGGCAGGTTAGAAGCCAGTTCCTGGCTCATAGCTCTCTTCCTCTATCTTCAAAGCCAGTGACACGGTCTTTATGATTTGCGTCTCTCTGACCTCCCTATTAGCCTCATTTCTCCTCCCCTGCCTCTCTCTTCTACTACATCTCTCTGACTGACACTTCTGCTTTCCTCTTCTGCTTGGGGGACTCATGAGATTACATTAGGCCCATCAGGATAATCTCCTTATGTGAAGGTCAGTTCATTAATAACCAGAATTTCTTCTGCACAGTTCTTTTACAACAGTAACTAGATTAGCATTTGACTGAAAGTTCAGGGGATGGTGACAAGGAGTGGTGCTCTATAGACTTCTGCTTACCACATTTCTCCATCCTTCAAAATGTAATCTTCCTATGCTCCATTCTGTCAACCAAGAAAAATGAACTTCAATTTTACTTAAGATTAATGGTGATAGGAGCTTAATAGGATCCTTTTCCCAAATGTGCATTTAATATGTACCTTTAAGATGTTTACTTTAAGTAATAGGAAACGCTGATTGATGAGGGAAACATTTTCTGAGGCTCTTTTGGAGTATCCTTTAAAATCTGCTTTATCTATGGTTATATTACAGTCTACTTTGTGTTTTCTGTGAATTCCCTGCAGATAATCCATTCTGCACTCCAGCGCTTAGAACATTGAACCTCTTTCCTATGTTCAGGGGCTTCCTCACCTTATGGATGTCTGTCTTCTACCATAAGAATTGTAAAATGTCAGACACTTCCCTAGGTTTCAATACTATGACAGAAGCGTATGTCCTAGCTTCAGTCTAAGTGCGTCAGAGCCAGTGACTAAAGCAATGAGGATAGTACGAATGGATCTCTTTTTCTTTATAGCAACAATAGCAGTATCTGAAAATTATGGGTCCCAGCAAAACTGCCACTTTTATCAATAAACCAGTTCTATAATTCAGTTTTTTGTGTATGGTTTCTGGCTGCCTAACCTTGCCTGTTGTTCTCCAGCACCTCAACAATTCTTCAAACACTTAGTATCTTTTTAATAAACTCATTGTATGTCTAACCAGCCAAGGTCTGCTTTAGTTGTTTGCAACCAAAAACACTAAGTAGTACAGACATCTAATGTGCTCATGGAGACTTTGAAGGAGCCACTGGCACTTCGTAAGGGACCGGATTTACTGCAGATTTTGAGAAAGTGGAATACAACCTTGCTCTTAAGGATCTTGGAAATTGCCGGTTTAATTCCTACTTTATTTTTGTTTTCACATCAAGTCACTTTTTTCCATATACATGACTAAGTGTTCAATGAGCAAAATAAAAATTGATTGCCTATTTTGACACATTTGCATAAGAAATTAGTGTAATGATTTTAAATTGCATTCCAGTGAAATAAATTCATAGTCACAGTAATTCAGATTAAAAAACCATGCATATTTTTCCTTTAATGAAATATGGAGTTTTTCACTTAGAAGATTAAACTCTCCATGCTCTCAGCCAAGTCTTGCAAGTACTTTTAAACAAGAGCAACAGAAACAACAATAAAAAGTCAAAGTATACACATTGTACCTAGGTTGCACAATGCATTTTTTCCCTTCATTTCTCACTCTTTTTTTGCCACATATCACATGGAGCTAAGAGAGCTTAAATATATCTCATTGTGGCAACTCCTCCAAAATCGTTGAATGATGAGTAAAATTGAAGGTAGACATCTCTTAGAAATGAACTCCAATAACTATTAAAAGAAAAAGAGAAAGAACATAATAGTTGCACAATAATATTTATTGTTCATTGCTACTACTTTCTTTTTTTAAAAAAAGATATTAGGTAGAACAGTGTCTTAGCTTGTTTGTGCTGCTAAAACAAAATACATGAGCCTGGGTATTTTATAAATAATAGAAACTTATTTCTCATACTTCTGGAGGCTACAAAGTCCAAGATCAAGGCGCCAGCAGGTTTGGGGTCCAATAAGAGCCAGTTCTCTGCTTTAAAGACGATGCTTTGAAAGTTGTGTTCTCACATGACAGAAGAGTAGGAAAACAAGAAAGCCCAAGCTAGTTCTCTGCAGCCCATTGCTAAGGCACTAATCCATTCATGAGGGTGGAATCCTTATGATTTAATCACTTCTCAAAAGGCTCCACCTGGTAATATTAAGAAAATGGGTACTAAATTTCAATAATAATTTTGTAAGGAACATATTCAAACCATAACAAACAGTAAATAGTTAAGTTACATAGAATACATCTTTATACTCTCAGCCCTGCCTTAAAACAAGCCCTGATTCTGAATCTGGGTGGCAGGTTTAACTGAAATGATGCTCTTGCCTTATATCTGGTTTATTATTAGATACATTTTTAAAGGTCATGCTAATACTAACAATTTCTTTAAAGCATAACATCTTTGTGAATTATAATTCTTCTCCACCTTTTCAAAAGAAACTTTTGTGAGAAACGCTATTTATTTTGTGTCCATTTTAAATTCATAGAATACAGATAGTATAGTAGGGAAATATATATACAACAATTTATTGTAAATTTCAAAATAGCTAGAAGAGAATTATAATGTTCCTAACACAAAGGTGAAAGAAATGTTTGAGGTGATGGATATCCCAATTACTCTGATTTGATCATTACACTTTGTACACAGGTATCAAAATATCACATGTACCCCTAAAATATATACAGCTATTACATATTAATACAAAATACTCATAGAATACATACTGCAGAACTTCCTCAGTAAATTGTCACTAGCTTTACCAAACTTTTATTAGCTAGTCATTCTAGACAACTATCTTGCTACATACATTAGAGTCATTTAGTTTTACCTGTCTTGCATACAATAAATAAAATAATAACCATTTTCTGAGCACTAGAGTGTAATTGTATCAGAATGTGTGTGTGTGTCTCCAATATTCAATGCCCTTCCTCCTTGATTGGGGTGGAACTTTCCATTGCAAATATAATTTGGTGGATTATTGTACATCATATCCCTGTATAGAAACTAGGCAGGGGAAGCCAATAGAATCCTTATTCTGTCCACTTGTCTAATGGCCATATGCAAGTACATGGACTAAGTCACCAATCTCAAGGTTCCAAATCTACTCTTTTTTACATGATTGGGAGGTAAATAGGAAGCTGCTTTCTTTAAAATGGTATCGAGCTCCCTGCTCCCTGCCTTCAGGCGAGCTTTTGTTCTACCTCTTCTCCCTCCTATTCCTCACAAGTCTGGTCTACTCTATGAACTCCTAAAGTTTTTCATTAAATTCTAATTTTTTTTCCCTCAAGATATCTAGAGATCATTTTAGTTGCTTGCAATAAACAAACTAAAAACTCTAGAGTCCTGACTGATATACTATAAGGTTTAAAGGATGGTATTGGCTACTCATAACACTACCAGATACTCAGGAAACGTGATGAAAGGCACAAAAGTGAATATGGTTGTTAGATTTACAAACATGAACTGATTATTTGAATCTTCCTGCCTTTCCATCTCCATTTTTTAGTAGCATTAGAAAAATCCTGTGTAAACATCCCAGCAATACTCTCTTCCAAGCAAGATCATCCAATATTTTTTAAGGTAAAAAATATCAGTTTTAAAGCTTTGATTTAGTAAATATGTACCCTTTTAAAAAGAGATAATAAAAAACTAAACAGAAATATTTATAAAACCAACTTTGACTGCCATCATGGTTATATACAAAATTTTAGAGAACTGATTATATTTGTTTCCTCAACCTTCCTCAATTGAGCTTCTGCACTTTCACTGTTTAAATTTTATTTGACATAAGCGAGAAGCTAAATAAGCGAAAGCAGCTTTAAAAAGATCTGCAACCAGCATCATTGTAATAGAGTTGCAGACAACACACTGAGGCTCATGTGCTTGCCTTCAGATTTAATTCTAGATGTCCTTCCTCTCTTGCACATGTGAATAAATAGAAAAAAGATTTCCGTTAGCTAGATCTCTGGTTTAAGCAGGAATGCAATCATCATGGTTTCTAAGTGTTGTGTGTACACTCTCTAACTCAATTTTCTCAGCATTATTTAGACACACTCGCTGCCTAAACCTGATAGGAAGCCTTCCCGCCCATACCAATTAACCCAACCCTGCAATTTACTGTTACTCCGTTGTCCTTGAATCCTCCCTTGTTCTCCTCTGTGCCGCTTGTTTGAATTGGTTTGAATCCTTTCCCAGAAAATGTTTGTAATCTAAAAATTGTCTTAATCTCTTTGGTCCAATTTTTCCAGTTCTTTAATTTCCTGAGGGATGCAAGTGGATTTCCAAACTTTTCCAAAGATCACATGGAACACTATTTTTTAAGTACAATTTTCTTTTTGGGTTTTGCGCGTGGGAACAGGCACTCTAAAACAGCAGTCATCGGCCAAACCACAATAAAGAGCCATTCTCCTCCCTTCTATCCTAATGGGTTTTCTGATTGTTTGTCTCTGGGATCCATGAGGGAAAGAAAAGACAAAAAAATATTTCTTATCTGCCAAGTAAATGCCACTTTCTGGAAGTTAAGCATTGGAAAATATAAGTTAGTTGAGAGCTATGGAGTCAACTGTGAGCTTGGAATGGCAAATTCTACGGGTACTTGGGATTGGGTCTGTATAAATGAATGAAGTTTAGAACAATCTACAAGACAGCTCAAATAGAAAATTAAGTACTAACCCTACATTTACTTAGGATTATAAAAGCAGATATAGTCATTAAAGGGGATGAGTATATTCTCTGAGAAGGATTTATTTAAAACTTGTTACTCAGAGGTCATCATCTTTAGCTCTTCCATGATTAACTTTGAAATTACAACATCTGTTTATGAGTTTACTTGGGTTATTTGGATGCATAAACGTATGGCTTTGTCCTCAAATGAGGACAATGAGATAAGTATACACATTACTTCAGTTTACAAAGAAAGTTACTGAGGCTTAGAGAGAATTGTTACTTGCCCAGACTTGCACAGCTAGTAGCTGGTAGAAGCAGTATTTGAAGCCAGGTCTATATGGCTACAGAGTTTAAGTCCTTAAACACATCTCATATCCATGGTAGGCTACAAATGTTTATGTCATAAATGTAAATCATACAAACCAAAACTTCCCTTGAGATTAAATCTGTACCTAGTAAGAACAACTGTATTCATGCTGTTTATCTTTGGTAATGGGAAGGAAAGTCATTCCCATATAGGCAAGAATTTTTCCACCTGTGCAATAATAATTTGCCTTTTTCTTTAAAAACCTAGAGAGGGCTTAAAATTTCTTCAAATGACATGGCATGAATACCACCAAGACCTTTTACATAATCTTCAATTATAATAATTTCTATGTCCAAAAGCTCTAATTATAAGACCAAACCTACTTGTAAACAATGATCCTATGATTTACTCATTTTGTAGAATTATATGAAGGACCAGGACAGAATATATCTTAGATATACAGGAGATTGAGGTGGTTTGCATGACTTATTTAATTATGCAGTGTGTTCGTGTGTGTCTGTTTGCATGAAATGAACATACAGTAAAAGGAGAATATTCAATGCCATCCAGTCTCAAGTAATTATTTTAAAAGTTACCAAGTGATACATGTCTTCAGGGCATAAAATATTTTTAATCTCTTATTCAAAGACCCCTGTATCCTGAAATTCATGCCTAAATTGAGTTTTCTTTAATATGTTGATTATTTTCCTCCTTTAACAGCATGCAATCAATTTTGCCTACTCTGAAACTGTCTTTAAGTTTTATTTACTGCTCTGATGCTTGCTAAACAAAAATATATCAGAAAAAGCTGAAATAAATAGCTAACCACATTATAGAATACAGTGCTAAGCTGTGAGAAGCCTAGAAATTGTATTACATTGTCTTCTCAGTTTTCACACAAAATATAATTTAAAAGCTAACTATTTTTCCTCTGAACCGACATTCCTCCAAAATATTATTTTCTTTGTTCATGTCCTAATATATTTGAAAGAAAATTTTTAAAAACGAATCTGTGTGTGTGTGTTTAATAAATCAGAGACCACAAAATTAGAATCCATAGGCTTCTGTCTGTCCTAGAAAGTTTCTTTTTGAACATAAATTTGAACCAGTGTTTAAACCACATGAAAATACAGACTCTGGATTTCAGCACATCACTCTCCTATACAAAAAGCAATGGTTGGACAAGATTATCACTTGGGTTTTTTGGGTTGAAACAGTCTGAGATGCTGAGTCACCCTATGCTGAATGTTGGGAATTGCTATCTGCAATTTTAAAATAAAAGCAGTTCTGCCAGAAACCACTAAAGTGATAACTTCCCAAGGTAGATCTAAAGAGGAGGTTAGTAGGAGTGAATAGTAATGTTTGCAACTCTCTGAGACAGTGCTTTTCAAACGTTAGAGTATATAAGAATCACCTGGGGCCGGGCGCGGTGGCTCCCACCTGTAATCCTAGTACTCCGGGAGGCCGAGGTGGGTGGATCGCTTGAGGTCAGGAGTTCCAGACTAGCCTGAGCAAGAGTGAGACCCCCATCTCTACTGAAAATAGAAAGAGATTATCTGGCCAACTAAAAATATATATAGAAAAAATTAGCCAGGCATGGTGGCACATGCCTGTAGTCCCAGCAACTCAGGAGGCTGAGGCAGGAGGATCACTTGAGCCCAGGAGTTTGAGGTTGCTGTGAGCTAGGCTGATGCCACGGCACTCACTCTAGCCCAGGCAACAGAGTGAGATTCTGTCTCAAAAAAAAAAAAAAAAGGAATCACCTGGCAACTTGTGAAAATGCAGATTTTGGGGCTCTATACTCAAAGATTATGACTGAGTAAGTTTGAGATGGGACCCGAGTATTTGCATTTTGTACAAGATTCTAGGTGATGCTGATATTGTTGGTACATAGACCACAGTCAGGCACAGATTAACTTAAAGAAGAATCTCAATGATTCAAAAGGTATTCGATTCACAGTATATACAAAAATTAGCTCAACACGTAATCAAAGACTCAAATGTAAGAGAAATAGCAAAACTATATAATCTTAGAAGCTATAAAAATAACTATATAACCTTAGAAGAAAACAGAGGCATGAATCTTCATGACCCTGAATTTTGCAATGGTTTCTTAATATCTAACACCAAAAACCCAAGCATCATCAACAACAAAAAAACAGACATCATCAAAATTAAAAACTTATTTTCTTCTAAGGACACCAATAAGTGAAAAGACAACTCAGAATAGGAGAAAAATTGTGTAAATTATATATCTGATGAAGGACTTGCACCAAGAATGTATAAAGAACATTTATAACTAAATAATGAAAACATAAATAACCCAATTTAAAATTAGGCAAAAGATTTGAGTAAACATTTCTCAAAAGAGGATATGCAACTGGCCAATAAGTACATAAAAAGATGTTCAACTTCATTAGCCGAAATTTAAGTCAAAATCACAATGGGATACCACACTAGGATGGCTATAATCAATATAAAGAAAAATGGCTAGTGTTGGTGAGGATATAGAAAAATTGGAACCATTAAATATTGCTGGTAGGAATGTAAAATGGTGCAGTCCCTTTAAAAAACAGTCTGACATGGTACTCTAAACCTAGGAAAATGAAAAGGAAGAATTAAAAAAAATAAATAAAAACAGTCTAGTAGTTCCTCAAAATGTTAAATAAAATGTTACCATATAAGCCAACAATTCCACTCCTAGATATATAATGAAAGCACATGTCCACATACACATATGCACACACACACACACACACACACACACACACACACAACCTTACACATGAATGTGCATAGCAGCATTATTCATAATAGCCAAATGGTAGAAACAAATAAAATGTCCATCAATGGCCAAATGGATAAATAAAATGTATTATATCCATATAATGGAATATTATTTGGTAATAAAGAGGAATGAAGTACTGATACATTCTACGTGAATGAACTTTGAAAACGTGTGAATTAAAAGAATCCAGTTACAAATGACTACCTACTGTATGATTTCAATTTTAAGGAATGTCTAGAATAAGCAAAGTTATAGAGATAGAAAGTAGATTAGTGGCTGCCTAAGGCTGAGGAGGTGGGGGTGGGGTGGGGTAGGAGAATTTTGGGGGGTGACAGCTAAGAGGTATGTGGTTTCTTTCTGGGGTAATGAAAATGTTCTAAAAAAGAGTGTGGTCATAGATGCATGACTCTGAGATAACTCTGAGAATATACTAAAAGCCAATGATCCCTATACTTTAAATGGGTGAATTGTATGCCATATGAATTGTATCTCATTAAAGTTGGTTTTCAAGACATTCAAAATGTTTATTGAGCAACTAGTGCATATGACCATTGTCTTCTCCCTCTTTCTGACCTTCAAAGTATCAAATCAAATGGCAATTCCTCTAGAGATTTTTTCTAACCACCTTTCTCAATGACTCGATTTGATGCCTTGACTAAGTGCTTTCATCACACCCTCTACTTCCCCTTCAGAGCATGTATCAAAATTTAATGTTTAATGGCCTGTCACTTCTCTCAGGTTTGAAGCTCCAGCCACCATTAATGCCTTGTGTGCTATTATCCCCATAACTTAATGCAGTGCTTTGTAGAAGTGATACTTAACAAATTATTCTTAAATTAATTAATGAATGGCTTATAGTCTTATGGGACTATAAACCACCTTGTTTATAATCTCCTAACACCAATAACAGGTGAAGAGAAATTTGCACACTTCCTCTACTGCTCACATGCATGGCCCTGGTGGAGACAAAGCAACTTTTATTACTACAAAAGAAGACTACAATGAAGCATCAGATTATAATAAGAAGACTTACATTAAAATCCTGATTACATTTCTTTTTTAGCTGTGCAGCCCAGGCAATTTTCTTCACCCAGCTAAATTTCAGTATCCTCATCAGTGAAATGCTAAAAATGACATCCACTTCTACTTTCTTCTCTGGGTGGTTATAAAGAACAAAAGATATAACCTCAGTGTTAACCCCTTGTAAAAATGTGAAACGATACAAATATAATTTGCTAATAATGTGGCATATTAGAAAATAACTAAAGCTATGGTAATTAAAGAAAGATTGTTTATATTAGAGCCCTATAGCAGACATTCTTAGTTGTCTACCTAACAGCCTTTTCTCCTTTCTAACTGGCTAACAGAATTCCAATTTTGTTTTAGTAGCCATATACCCAGTTTTGGGAAAGAATTATGATCAGTCTAAGAAAATCATTAAAATGATATTTCCCTTACCTGCAGTTGGTCTTGGATGGACAGATGATTCAGTTCTGGCCAATAAAAGTAAGGTGAATCTATTTTCCGCACCAAGGAAAGATATTTATTTTTCCTTGAAAAGAGACATGCAAAGAAAATCTTTTTTCATCCACCTGTCTGATCCAACCTTAGAACCACCTACCTACCACAAGCTTTCTCATGGAATGAGGGTGAATAACTGCCTTTAATATTGAAACTGCTGTTGATGAGATTTTGTAATAACAGTTGTTTTTGAAAGCATTCTAACTCATACTCAGCTCTTTGGGAAATGCAAAGGCGAAGTGACGCGGAGAAGACTAGGCATCTATCAAAATGCCTTTTTCTACCATGTGAAGCAATCGCAGTTTAATGTCCCCTTGTGTTTCACCACTTTAGAGCAGTAACAATAGGCAGTTAAATTTTCAAAAATCGGAAAACTTGTTCTTGAATTTAGGTCAATTCATTGAAATGATAAAAGGTATTTTAAAATGTTCATGTCTAAGTACTTGTCACACTAATTTTGATAAAAGAAGAGAAGACAAAGCATAAGAGAAAAAAGGACGAGTTTTGTAAGCCTGAGGGGTTTGCTGATCTCTAATATAGATTCCCATTAGTTCATGACACTGCTTTAAAGAAGGTACAATGTATAGTTGAAGACTATGCAGTTGTCTGTGTGACTTTTGTGGCCTTGCTGTCCCAGCTAACATCTGTCTTTTTTATTAGAGTAACCATGTTAATGCAGCCGTGAAGCCCAGGAATGCGTGAGAAGACATACACCCCAAAATTATTTATGACAATGCTTCCATTACTTCACCAAAGAAAATGAGAATGATGTCTACCCAACTGAGTTTCTTCTGCAGGTAATTTTATTGAAAATACACAATTGCTAACTCTCAGTTAAATAAGCAACCTAGTGAGAACCCGTAACAGTGGATCTTTGTGCTTCATGGCATCATCTGAAATGAATGACTACTGACATATCTTTTGCAAAGAATTTATTCTTTTTCTCATCAGAAACAAACCCAAGTCAGTCTTAGCATTGGTAAATATGGATAAATCTGAATGATTCCAAGATACAGTAATGACAGTCATTTTTCTGAAAAGGCTAACTCTAAGCTCATTTTTAGAATGACCCTTTGCCTTATTCATATTTGGGTTCCCAATTCTGTCCAAAATTCCTAGCAGAGTAGTGGCTCAATATAATTTTTGTGGAATAAATATTTGAATACATGACAGGATGAAAAAATCAGTAATTCTACAAATCTTACCAATATATTTCGTTTTTATTTCCTTTTCTAGATCATGGACCCTGTGATTTTATAGATTACAGTAATTATCCCACTAGTTAACCGAAAGAATTTAAAAAGGACTTTTACCATTTAACTCTTCCCTCTAAGATATGAAGTACTAGTCTAAAAAGTTTTTCAGGTTTGTCTACTGCATAATTTGTGACATAGTTAATCATGAAGGAATTGATTATTTTTGCCACCTAATTAGTGAAACAAACCTCCACTTAGCACCTTGTGCTGAAAATGTGTCAGCACTTCATTACACAGATATTGGAAACTGCAATCTGGTTGCTATGGTGACAACAAGCTCCCACAGGGAGTTTTGTGTTTAGCTGACATACCCAGATCAGACAGAATAAGATTAAAAGGAAAGAATCTAACTTAAAGCACTTTTGTGCTCAAAACACTGCAAAATTATGTCGTTGAAACAGCCTATTTCAAATAAAATGATTGCATAAGTCTTCATAGGAATAAAGAAACTTCTTTTTTTGTATCTCATTATTGTCTGACCTGCATTTCTTTACTTTGAAGATAAAAATCATTAATGTAGAAACACTCAGAACTAACCCCCCTTGTTCTGAGATTTTATTGATTACAATAATGTATAAATCATGTTAGAAGTCACAGAATTAAACCAAAGCCAATCAGACAAAAGATGCATGGCCTTAATACAACAAATAAATCAGAAACAAAGACTGCTTTATGTTAGTATGATCCTGCGACACTAATTGACAGGGAAGCATGTTAAAAAGACAAGTCATTGAAAAGTTATAGCTTTGGTTGGATGCCGGATTTTTTCCCTGTTCACCTTTTACGTGCTTGCCTCTACATTCATTTGCAGATGCTGGATTTGTACAATTTGCCTAAGCATAACTGAGCTTTTGGGTCAATACTAAAATATAGAAAATATTTCAGGCAACAAATAATTATTGACCCTTACTCATTCCTAAATAAATACACCACTTTATAATTTATTATACTTTAATCCTCCTTTTAAAAGGTGGTTGATGTCATAATATGCAATGCCTTATTTTCACAACGCGATTCTCAACACCTAAACAAGGAGTAACCCTGCAAACCCTGGAGTAATCGGGGTAATCAACTTCTGTCCAGACTAAGGTGCCGCTGGTGACAGAGCAGGCATGAATCAAGAGACTGAGAAAAGTGTAGGGCGAGGTATGGCATGTGCTTGACAGGTGCACCCAAGAGCAGGTCATTTCTGCAAAGAGGAAAGTGATTTGGCAGCTGATGGAGTCCCACATGGTCAGTGTCCAGCAAAGCTCTTAGCAGCACACAGGATCTGAGATTTAGATGCAGCAAAGATCTCAACCTTGGAAGAAGTATTAATACGATACTGGGCCAGAGACCAAGGCATTAGCAGACATGCAACCTAGTTTGGGAAGCTGTTTTTAAAAATGTCTAATTTCTGCTGACACTGTCAACAGGAGCCAATAAGACATTACTGATATCCCACATGACCCATCACAGTTAGCTCTGCCACTGGATACGCAGATTTGAGAATAGAAATGAAAACTCTTTTGATAATCTAACCATATAATATAGTAGGCTATATTGGTGAACATTAACTCACAAGGGCCCTAAAATGACTGTAAAAGTATGTTCATAGAAAATCATTACACAGAAATAATTTTGCCACTATGAATAATGAATTAGCAAAATTTTGAAGACATGGAGACCCGATCTACATGACACTAAGAATCAATAGCAGACTTTAGTATGGATTATCTTGCTGGCCACAACTTCCCTGGAAGCATAGAAGGTAAATATATCTTCTGTAAAATAAAAATATAAAAGCCACCCTTTGATCATCCAGATCCAGTTTACTAAAAACAAAATAATATATATTGAATTTTCTATGTTTCTGTACAATTCGTATTTTAAGTCAGTAGTAGCCATGAATATTGGCTATAATATGTCTTCAGAGCTGCTTTGGGTGTCAAATTTGTGGCTTCACTTTTAGCTGGCTTTATGCTAGCTAAAATCTCTTCTAAGACTGAAATGGGCTCTCAACTCTATGATTGGAGCCATCACACACAAGCTAACAGCTGTGGAGTAGTTTAAGTTTTATTCATGATTTATGAATAAGTAGCTAATCTTAAAATGTTATTGTTAGATATTTATTGAGTCAATTCCTACTTATCACTGAGGAGAATGTCTGCCTACATTATGAGTTATATAGGCATATTTAAACATCAATCTAGAGAAAGAATAAACTGGATTTGCTCTTTGTTTTTTAATTATTTTGAGATAATTTTAGCTATTTTAGATTCACATTTAGCTTGTTCATTTTTTTGTTTTATTTTGAGGTTTTGTTTTGATTTCTAGTTTTTGCTTTTTGTTTTGTTTCTTGTTTGTTTGTTTCTGCTTTTTTTTTTTTTTTGAGACAGGGTCTTACTCTGTCTGCCAGGCTAGAGTGCCGTGGCATCATCATAGCTCACAGCAACCTCAAACTCCTGGGCTCAAGTAATGCTCCTGCCTTAGCCTCTCAAGTAGCTGGGACTACAGACATGTGCCACAACACTCAGCTAATTTCTCTATTTTTTGTAGAGACAGGGTCTCACTCTTGTTTCTAGGCTGCCAGCTTCTTCAGCTTCATGTCTGAGATATTTGAGGGAAAAAAAAAAAATTCATAGGGAAACACACCACCATTTCATTCTTTGGTTAACAAAGTCCTTAGCTAGTCTGCCCTTTTTTCCTTCATTTCAGTCTTCTTATGTTTGTTTTATGCATAATGACCAGCATTTTTTGTTGAATAGGAAAAAGTACATTTACTCTATATTCCTTGAAGCAGAAGGAGAGTTGACATAGGCTCTTTTATATGGAAATCTAACTGTTCTGAGTTCCTTTTTGCTTTGTTGCAAACACTTCTTCTTACCTTCTGAGGGTGTTTGAAGATAAAGCTCTCCTTTTCCTTTAGAAAAATTTGTTTACAGTCAGTAGTAATTTGAGGTCTGTGTTTAATGCTCTAATTAAAAGTAAGAGAATAATACGAAATCTTGGGGTGGGGGGAAAAGGAAGAGGACAACCAAGAGTACTGTTTGGAAAAGGAATAAATTACTAAAGATTATCAGATAGATTTTATCTCTAAGAAATAGAACAAGATAGGAGACTAATGATAAAAAAAAAAAAAAAGCAGTGAGAGTTGCTTCAGAAGGAGCAATGTCAGGGGTATTCTTCAAGTGGCAAAGAGTCTCACCAGAATTGACTCCTTACCGTAAACTTTGCAGACTGATATAAGTGAGCACCACACCGTCCCTCCCACTATTCACTCCCTGAGCCTGTGCCTTTAGGTACTTTCACTGGCTTCCCTTTTGTGGAAATATTGCACATGCCCATCTCATTGAGCTCAGGAATGGACACATGACTTGGTTTGATCCATGAAATGTTGAAAGAAATAATATATGGACCCTCTGAGCAGAACTTTAAGAGCCATCTCATGGTCCACATGTCTATTTTTTTGCTCTCTGTAGCCAATGTTCCAGATAAAGACAAGTCCTCAACCTAGATTATGAAATAAGGACAACATGGAGCAAAGCCAAGACTAAACCACAAGGGACATAAGTTTTAATTGAAAAATAAACATTTGTTATTTTATGCCACTGAGATTTGGAGGACAGCATAACTTAATCTATAATGAATTATGAATTATGTTTTATTAATATATGGCTATATATCTATCCATTTATGTGTCAAATCTGACTTTTTCAGAAAAACCATTATTGCAATTTTTCTCTCATTTTCTCTCAATTCTTTTTTCTTTACTCTCTCAGCCCCATAAGCATGCAAACATACCATGGTACTATATATAGCAACCACACAACTAAAAGAAATTCTTCCTCCATATCACATCCCCCTCCAGTTGTTACCTTATAACTCTGGTCCCCTTTACAGCAAAACTCTTCCAAAAAGCTGTTTATTCTTCCAGTATCCACTCCTTTATCTCACATTCTCTCTTATTATTATCGGAGTCTTTTCCACACCATTTCTTACAATACCAACGGTCAATGATCAATCTTTATCTTACTTGATCTGTCAATAACATTGGCATTGATAACTCTTCCTTCTTAAAGCACTTCACCTGAGCTCTGATTATCCTCCTATTCCATTACCCTTTTTTTTCTAGTTTATCCCCTTGTAATTAAAGTGCCCAAGGTCAGACTTTGGACCTGTTCTATTTTTACCATCTTTAAGTCATTTAGATATTAATATATTCTAATATGTACTACCAACTCCATATTTCTGTATCCCAGTTAGGTGTTACCCATAAAATCCAGACTCATATATTCCACTGCCTATTCAACATCTCCATTTGATTGTCTAATAGACATCTCAACCTAATCAGGTCACAAATGGAACTCTGGAGTTTTTACCTCACACTGGTGTCTCCTCTAATCTCCCTTATCTCAATAAATAGGACACCCATCTCTTCCGTTGCTCAAGCCAAAATTCTAGAGTTACTTTTGACTTTTAATTTACTCTCATCTCATACTCATCAAAAATTACAAGCCTTCAAAACAGCTGTCATCATCTGTCACCTGTTTTGCCTGTTTCAATGTTTATGCACTTAAAAAGTATTCCCTCTGCTGTAGTAGAGATTGTTTTAAAATATAAATCAGATCATATGATTTACTTGCTTAAAATAATCCCAAGCTTTAAACATTCCATGGAATAATATCCACAGTTCTTAACATGACAGATTAGGCCTTGCAGAGCTGAGGAATGAGTGGCCCATACAGAAAAAGAAAGAATTTCCCAAAATGTGATCTTAACAAGGAAAGACATGATTCTACCTTGGGATTTTCCATTTGCTGTTGCTTCTGCCTGAAACGGTATTGCATAAGATATCAGCATGGCTTGTATTGCTTTTCCTTTATGCTCTTCACACAAACACCAAAGCTCTGGGGAAGACTTCCTGATGACCTTGTATAAAATAGCCCTGTCCCATCATTCTTCTGGTGGTTAGTTAAGTATGTAACAATTACATTTACCCACATTGTATTGTTAATGACAATAATTTATAGATATCTACTGTGTATCCCCTGAGCAAATTAAGACTTTACCATATATTTTTTCTTTCCTCTTCCCATCTCTAAATTTTGTCAAAAACAATTTGGAATTTTTAATTCCAGATTGTTAGAGATGCATTATCAATAATTATTTAGAATTAACTATGAGATTAAATAATTTGTATGCACACCACTATATTTTATATACTAAGCTTTACTTTTTAAAATGTACTTATTTATTTGATGGAGTATATTAAGCAAAAGCCAGATTTAGATTAAAGAATAAATTTTTTAATCCCTTGCTATGTCTAAAAATTGGTTTATTCTGTCCTCATTTTTGAAGCTTGACTGGTATTGTATTCTAGCTATAATATCGTTCCCTTTTAGCACATTTAGACATTAATCCAGTGGTTTGTTTCATCCTGTGGTGCAGATGGGAAACATAATATGATTATGAATCTATTATGAACAAAGTTTTGGCTCATTGTAGATATATGTGAATGAGTTTTTAGTTTGATTTCTATTGGAAGTTAAAGCATATTTCCTACATCTAAGCAAAATGTCTTGTCTGTCTAGCAGTGAACAATGAACTAAAGTTCCAAGAGTTACTTGGGGAAGTGAAGAGGGGAAGAAAACACAGCTCCTTGAGTTTTCCTTTAGGAAAGAGAAGAAGCTTGTCTTTACACTGTTGGAGCATCCATATCTGGTCCTAAACTTATATGGGGTACGGGCTTATACTTCCTTTGCCCCAAAGCTTACTGAGAGAGTGTCCTTCTACAGATCTAGAACTTTTTCTGAATAAATGAGTTAAGCTTTTATCCTGTGGGCAAACACTAAGCATTCATCAATCACCTTGTACAATAACCCACGGCCCACTCTCTCTTCCAGACCTTGCTGCCTCTGATGACTGTGTTATTCTAGCGTTTTCCTTGTTAGGGTCACATCTTGCGGAATTCTTTCTTTTCTCTGTATGGGCCACAAATTCCTCAGCTCTGCTGGAATTAGGGTTTCATCTGATCGTATCTGTACTGCACCTTCTAGAAATTCCTCAATTTGGTGAGTCTCCTCTGACTATCCTTTTTGTTAAAAAACCCATTATTATTTTAGTGGTCACAGGCAGTAAATAAATGTAGCAGTTTAAGCATATTACAACCTAAAATTGTAGTTTTTTATTGATATGTGGTCATTTTACTGTGTTTTAGCTATGTTTTAGGAAAAATGGTTGGGCAGATTAGGTTATATATAACACATCGCATTTTTTCTCACTTAAAATAAAAAGAAATAGGCATCTAGTTAGATTTTTATACAAAAATGTCTTGTTTTTACAGAGTACTGATTTAAACAGGATTTTATTATGCTAATAATTCTGTTCTTTGAATTTTTGTCCTGCCATTTAAATGTGAGATATGAAGTGGAGAGAAATAATCTTTAGTTGCCAGTCAGACATATTAAGTCAGAAATATATAAACCCCAAGAAAACAATATGTTCTTCAACCTCTCATTTCTGGCCTCTTCCATGTCTGACAGAATGACAAAGGTTGGCGCTTGTGTTACATGTAATATACAATCATTTAAAATCCTACCAAATGGGACTTGGCTAGACTACACATTTAACAATGAAAATTACCTCATTTTTATATATGAAGTAAGGCAACCTAAAATCTTCATATTTTTCTCTATATATTCTTTTTCACATGAGGTTGTAACTGAATCTATGCAAAGATCTCCAGCAAATGCATTCTAAAATAAGTAGCTGGCAACAAAAGGAACAACAGAAAATGGATTCAATAAGCCCCAAGTATATTGTCCTGGGAAAGAGAACATTAAATCCTAAGAGGAGAATAGAGAAGGATAGATATACAGGTGTCTCCATCCACCTTAGTTTACTCAAATTTGGATTGATTCATATTAAGTCTGTGGGTTGAGGCTTCATGTCAATACAATCTTAACTTGTGAGTAGTCCTCAACCAAAAGAATAATAGAAAGTTTCTTATAGCCCTCAGTAGTAAAAATAAGAAAAATATTTATGTAAATGCATTATTCTTAAGCCTATGAGAGTCCCATGGAAATCATTTATAGTTCTCATTCTCAGTGACTCTGTTCAAGAAAATATGCCACAGCATAAAGGATTTTGAATGTTCAAGGTTTGTGAATTACAATTTATTTTCTATTAACCTAAGTGCCTTTTGAACTTAGGAAAGCAAAAGTTTATTTGTTTGTTTAATTTATAAATTATATACCTTGCCTACTTTCAGAAATGACTTGAGTCAGCTTATCAAAAAAAAAGCCCCATATGTACAATAAAGCCTTTCAGAATAGCAATTGAAATAATAAACCATGGAAAAGAAAGAAAGCATGAACAAAACAAAAATCTCAGGTAATGTGGCTTCTATAGCTACTTGATTTTAATTTATTAGCTTTAAGCTGCTTTATTTTTATAGCAAGACAGAAGAAAGAATGAGAGAGAGAAGAACATGAATTATTATTTGAGTTGATATTATATTTTTGCAACAAAGAAAAGGTAAAAAGCAATGGCTAAGTGGCAAATATGAAACCTTTATTAAGTGCCTGCTTTCTGGTAGAAATTGTGTTACAACATACACAAACATATATATTCCCAAAATCATCAGAGATTTGGAGAATGAATGTAAGAGTATGAACTACAAATAATAGGTGATCCAGAAGGCAATAACAAAAAAACCATAAAAAGACCATGACTAAATAAATTTAAGAAAATTTTTCTGATAAATTTTTTTAGGAAGAACAGTAACTGTAACCAAATACACAAATGTTATGACAGAGATCTCACTGTAAGAGAAGAAACTGAGAGTAGAGCAATTAACTTTACAATGTACACAGTTTCATCTAAATGGATAATGCTATAGTGCCTGGGAGTATGCAATTTAAGTGCCAAGTAAGGATATTGGGCATAGAAAAGACATGCTACTAGGGAAAACATCATGATAATCTGGAACTAAAAGTACTAAGATACCTAAGAAAAATATATATAAATGAAGCAGTAAAATGGAGTAGGATGCAGAGCTAGACTGTTAGCAATATCTCTTTTTGGAAAATTAGGAAACAGAAAAATAGAGTTTATTATGAGGAGAAATTATTTGTAAATTACTTTCATGTAATAGATAAATATATTTTTACTGTGAACAGAGGTAGCTAGTCATTGGAGCAATGGAATATACAATAAAACTCCAAAATAGTAAGACAGAAAGAACTAAAAAAAGAAATAGCCAACCAATTGTCTCCACTAGGAAAAAATGAAATGGAAAAAGTAACCAATAATGTAATATAAACAGTAGACATACATGAGCCAGAAGAAAATTGACTACATCCATTGTTTTGCTAACTGTGAACATTGAAAGCATTTAAACTTCTGTATGAAAAAGATATTATGGAAGAAGACATAGACAAATGATTGATTATTCCTGTAGCCACAATGGTGAAGAGTCATTAGCTATGAAGGACAATAGATGAGGAAAAGGGAGAGAGGGAAGAAGAACGGAAGGAAGAGATTTGGGAAGGAGAGAAAAAAACCTATGTGACTTCCCTGGGAACTTACTCCTATGCTTAATAGAATTATTCATCCAACTACAAATTAAAAGGAAAAGCATATTTTAAAAGTTATCGCCAGAGTTGGGAAGATTAAAAAAAGTTCTATACTTGCCTAGCAGGGGAGATACTGTGATCATAAATGTGATTTTCCCAGGGAAAGGCTTATCCATTGTACTCCAGATGGGCTGACCCCTGTGATTCCCCAGTAGGTATGGTATTTTTCTCAAATCAAGACTACTTTTGGTCAGTAATAATGATTTTTAGTTAACTTAAGGTGATTAAGATTTACTATTACTTTTAATAATTTCAGAATAAACATAGTTTGGGGCAGGGTAGAGAGGCTAGAAAAGATCACATAATCTGCCCCAGGGAAATAGAATAGGTCAGTGTTTTTAAACAGAGGTATCTCTGTTCATTCATCCTTCAAATAAACTTTGGTATCTATCATATTAGACACACACTACTAGTTTCTGAAACTCAACAATGACTAAAAGAGACCATACTTCTCTCCCTGGAGCTAACAGTCTGGTGGGGAGAGACACGACAGGCTGTATTCCCTCTTCAGATCACACACATCGTGTAAAATGATAAAATATTAAATCTGAGATAAAAAATCTAATATTTCTCAAACTTATTAAGAATTTGAAACTCTTGAGATTCTATAAAGATAGTGTTTTTGAGAAACACTCAATGAAAAGTTGAATGCTGAGTAGATGAATAGACAGTTCTCCAAAGAAGACAGACAAATAGCCAATAAGCACATAAGCCATTAGGGAAATGCAAATTCAAAGCACATTGAGATACCACTTTGTACACACTAGGATGACTAAAATCAAAAAGACAGATAGTAACAACTGTTCTTGAAGGTGTGGGGGAAATGGGTCTATCAAACACTGCTGATGGAATTGTAGAACGGTGAAGCTATTTTGGAAAATAGTCTAGCAGTGCTACAAAATATTAAACATAGTTACCATTTACCCAGCAATTCTACTTCTAGGTATCTACCCAAAAGAAATATAAAACATATATTAACAGAAAAACTTGTACACATGTTCATAACAACATTATTCATAATAGCCAAAAAGTGAGAACTACTCAAATATTCATCAACTGATGAAAAGGTAAGTAAATGTGGTGTATCCACACAATGAAATATTATTCAGCAGAAAAAGTGAAGTGATAATACATGCTGCAACATAGGCAAACCTTGAAAACATCATGCTAAATGAAAAAAATCAGTCACAAAAGACTACCTATTGCATAATTCCATTTACATGAAATGTCCAGAACAAGCAAATGTATAGAGACAAAAAGTACATCAGTGGTGTCCGAGGGCTGCCGGGAAGTTGGAGAGAAATGGGGACTGATTGCTAATACAAATGTGTTTTCTATGAGGCGTGGTAAAAATATTCTAAAATTGTGGCGATGGTAGTACAATTTTTTGAATATATGAAAAATTATTGAATTGTACACTTTAAACAGGTGCGTTATGTGCTATGTGAATTATATCTGTTATTTTTAAAATGCCAATTGCTGCCATTTTAGATGTCTACTTGTCAATATCTTAATCAAAATGGAAAAACAGGAACTAAAATAGAAAGGCCATTACTGATATAATCACCCAGTGACCCAGATTATACATTTATTCTTTAAAATTTTTGGCAAGATCATGGCTCAATTTTAGAAAAGTCAGGTAAGGAACTACATTCTTCTAGTTCTCAGAACAGCATTATTTCTAGTAAAGCATCATGACAGTTAATATGTTTTCCCAATGTATTGCATAACTTCAAAAGGTGCCATTTGCAAGATAGTACAGGGAATTGCATCCCCTGGAATTGTGCAGTATACCACATGAACAGCAGTACACCATGAGCCTGATTGGATCACCACTCCAAAGGATAGAAGAAATTTACTAATAAGTATTTGTACTCTCAAAGGTTATGGATACTCTGATTTGTTTACTGGGATTTACTATGTACCTTGCAATCTATTATACTTTCACAGGACCATGAAATCAGCATTAAGAAAAGCAAAGCAGGCCGGGCGCGGTGGCTCACGCCTGTAATCCTAGCTCTGGGAGGCCGAGGCGGGTGGATCGCTCGAGGTCAGGAGTTCGAGACCAGCCTGAGCAAGAGTGAGACCCCGTCTCTACTAAAAATAGAAAGAAATTATCTGGCCAACTAAAAAATATATATACAAAAAAATTAGCCGGGCATGGTGGCTCATGCCTGTAGTCCCAGCTACTAGGGAGGCTGAGGCAGTAGGATCGCTTAAGCCCAGGAGTTTGAGGTTGCTGTGAGCTAGGCTGATGCCACGGCACTCACTCTAGCCCGGGCAACAAAGTGACACTCTGTCTCAAAAAAAAAAAAAAAAAAAAGCAAAGCATTTAATAATACCTACAAGTTACCTCTCTAAAAGAAACTACTGAAGTCATGGGCTGCCCTCTAAGTGAACAAACTTGTCTCAGTGATTTTCTACAGTAAAGCAAACCCAAGCTACCTTCAAAACAAAACCTAAATCATTTTAGCTTTAGAGAAATGTAAAAAGTCAACATAGGATGGAATTTGGTAATTTAATTTGTTTCTTTTAATTTAATTTCACATGCCAAAGGTGCAGACTAAAGGGGTGTTAAAATGCCGGGAACAACTTTATAGAATCATCCTTGCATCCTGGAAGAGGTTATAAAGATGACATTGGGGAGCATTTTCCTGAACTACTAAATTTTAATGCATGGTTGAGTTGGGCATTTTAAGATGAAGTGAGTAAGGGCCTGATTTCCTTGAGATTTCACTGTGTACATAGATCATAAATGCACATCCTTGGTGTTTCCCTAAGGTGCTTATGTTTTTCTGTTTAAAAGGCAGCACATTATATAAGTGAAATGCTGAAATCATGCCCAGTCAATGGATATGGTGAACAAATTATTTCTGTAAACATTAATTCTTCAAAATATCTGGTGAATTAATAATAAAATTTGTTTAAAAAATAGAATGGAAAAAAGTATATATTTAAGAAATAGTTTGAAAAAATCATAAAGAAACATCACTCCCCAACAATAGTTATTAAAAATTAATGTTACATTTATTTTTCATTAGAAAATTAATGCCTATTGCTTAAAGAAAAGGTTGACTATAACCTAGTAGAAAATTTTTTACTCCTCCAAGAGCCACTATCATGAAACAAGCAATGTTAACATTTTAGCATATTTGCTCCAGTTTTTCTTCCCTATGTATAATTTGTTTTACTTTGCAAAGCATCCATCATCTATTGAAACCATTCCATTTATCTTTACAGTTTGAATCGAAAGTACAATATTTAAGTTTGAATCATGCCTTTCTCTCTCTCTCTCTCTCTCTCTCTCTCTCTCACACACACACACACACACACACACACACACACACACACACTCTTCACCTGTAATTCTCTCATCCAAAGGACAAGTCCTATTTGCTCTAATTTTCTTATTTTAGCCAGAGTGTATATATGCCCCTTTGAAGACGAAAGAAAATGAAACATTCCAGGATCCAGAGCTGATTAGTCTGGTCCAAACAGTTCCCAAAATAGATACTTGGGGTTGAAACAAAACCTGGAGAAGGGCAGTTGCCACTGTCAGTGCTGGAGCATATTATTCTCCTGTATGGTTACAATGCTAATGCTTGTACCTGAACCTTCTTTGGAAAAAAATCATTGCAGATCACATGGTTTCTTCAAGGTGGAAGATGGGAAACCTTTCCCATCAGTACTAGGGGAGCTAAAGGTATTTCACGCATCTTAATCATGTCTCTCCCCAAAGCTCTTGGCACGTTATATAAACAAGCCCATTAATTCCAAGACAAACTTCAAGTGGCAAAAATCCATGCTTTCATCAAGGAGACAAAATGAAATTTTACTTCACCAAACCTAGTCAGTATAAAGACAAGGTAACATTGCAGGACAGTTAAGAGGAAGGATTCTGAAGCCTCAATGCCAGAGTTCAAATCTCATCCTTGACGTTTACTTTCTTTATCACCTTGGTCAAGATACCATAAATGCTCTGTGCCTAGACATCCTTACCTGCATAATAGGGACAACATCAGTGCTTTCTTTACAGAATTGCTATGAGAATTCAATGAGTTTACATACGTAATGCAGTTAGAAAAGTGCCCACCATATAGTAAACACTGAGTGCATGCTAGCTATTAGTATCCTGATTGTTTTTACTTAGGATTATGCATATTTCTGTTATTTTTGATGGCTACCCATTTTCTATCAAATGAATGTGAGCTTATTCAACAATTCTCTTATAATTGGGCACTTTGTTTCTTTTCAGTTTTTTACTGTTAGAAATTATTTTGATATAGATACACTTTTGCATGAATTTTTTCACTTTTAGTGGTTTTTTTTTTTTTTTTAGTTAACATTCCCCAAATGGAAAAATAACTAAATCAAGGAATAAATATGTTAAAGCTCCTGATACATTTTGCCAAAATGTCTTACAGGACCAATCTGATTGTTTTCACCAATATTGGCACCAATTTAGTCACAAAATTCAAAAGGCAGAAATTGAAGAAGAAAAAAGACTCTCCTAAAAGATTTTTTTAAAAGATTTCAAACAGAACTTTCAGCATTATCATGGCTATTATCCATCCCCACAGTTTGCTCTGAGAGCAATAACACTATGCCAAATTCATTTGTAGATGTCCTTATTTTCAGCTTTTTGAGGACTTGAATTTAAACTTGAAAAAACACCAAAGTGGTAGCTGACCTGAATATAAAAGTCTACACACCTGCCAGTTCATACTGCTTACCCACTTACTGTGTCAAAAACCCTACAGTGGAAACAGAAGAAATAAAGGGGTGACTCAGAAGCAAATACCGTGATGTAAACCAGAAACACGTAAACTCAGGATAGTAGATGAAGAAAACTTACAAAAGCAAACTCATTACCTGCTATTAAAATGTTATTTTAGAATAGCAGTGGTTAATGTAAGCCCTGGGGTTAGACTGCTTAGTGGGAATGTGAAGACTATCGTGAAAAGATTTTTACTTTGAGCAAGTCTTATAGTTAAAATTATGTGAAGTCACATGGAAGGTTGAATGTAAGTTTTACTATAGAGAAAATTGTGCATCGTACAGGTGTGGCTGAGTTTCAGTTGCTCCCTAACATTCAGTTCCCCACTCCTCATAGAGTTTTGAATGGGCATGTGCCCACCCAGCTAAACTACATTTCCCAGCAACCCTTGCATCTGGGCTTGGCCATGTGATACAGTTCTGACCATTAGGATATGAGAACAAATTAAGTGTGCAATGTCTAAATATTGTCTTTAAAAAGGAATCAGTGTGTACTTCCTAGGCTTTTACCTCTTCCCACAGGCAGATTCTTGGTAAGAACTGGAGGATGTGTCTTGGGTACACAAGCATAAACAAATGTTGTGGATGGCTAAGCTGGACTGTTATGTAAGAAAGAAACTTGCAGCTACTTTGGTCTGCTTTAGTAGTAGTATTTGTTTGTTATAGACACTTAACCTGTACCCTTCCTAATACAATGTAAGTAACCAAAGTCAAATGTGTTTTGATTTGAATTTTTGAAAAGAATTAAGAACAAAACATTATCCAAAAAACCCATGTACTGATGACTTCTACATTGTTCTAAGAGTACTATTGGCCTACCACCTTCATCTGTCAGCTCTACACAGTTGGCCTTAGCTGTATAAAGCCACTTTGCCCAAGCTCACACCCTCATAAACACCCTGTACACCAAACCTTTCTCATGGTCTGCTTCCCAGAAAATTCAACCTGCAACAGTATGTATGAGGAGTGATCTTAGAGATCAGCTGGACTAGTCACTGCCTGGCTAGTAATTAGGGTCCCATCTTTGGTGGTAGGTAGAGGACAGATAGATTCTGTTACTAGATGGCCCAATTCTTAAAACTTTCACTGGCAGTGAATAGTACCAGTGCAAGGAAGGCATGAACTAACACAATGTATTAGGCATTTGAAAAATATGAGGACATAGTAACTATAATAACAATGGAGTGAGGTTGCTGTTACTAAACTCCATTGATGTGCTAGAAAAAGACAATGAAAGGCTGAGAGCAATTAATAGGCAATTGAAAGCCAAGTGTGAGAGGCAGAGACCCTCTCTGACAATACATAAATAAGCTCTCATCTCCTGCAGCAGGAGGTCAGAGAAAGTTAATGACCAGACCCAGGACTTAATTGTCACTTGAAGAATTTGTAGTTTTTCTCCCCAAAACTCTAGGTTCTGCAAAGTTAAAGGTCTTGGTACCCAAATAATCATACTTCCACCAGCAGACCAAGCAAAAGACTGTTTGAATTATAAACTACAGCTGGTCTCTGGGTACTTGTGTCCAGAACCTGACTCAAGGTTACATCCTTCCCAAGGAAATACACATTCAAAGACTGGTTGTCATGGGGGCAGGTGTGAAAAGCTCAGAGATTCCAGTCCAATATAACTGATGGGTTATATTAACTCTGTAGGGTCAACCTAGGCTGTCATCAGACAAGCATTTCAACTCCACCTCTCTTGTTGCCCTGTCTTCCCTCCACTTCCTTCCACAGATTTACTCCTGCTGGTATTCCCTAATAAACATTGCAGATACTACAGTTGGTCTCAGAGTCTGCTTGCCAGAGAATCCATCCTGCTGTGACATGCATTTATATTCTTCATACTCCTTGAAGCATATTATTCACTTAAATTATAGACACCATAGTCATCTAGTTTTTCTTCTACATTACTTGCCACTATTTCTTCTTCTTCTTTTTTTTTTTGTCATTTCTCTAATTTAGCATGCCCCAGGACTCACTTCCTAATCCTTTTCCTTTTTTTTTTTATCTCCCCATACTTTCTTGCTAACATTAGCTAGTCTTGTTGCTTTAAATACCGTGCAATCTGTTTTCAATAGAGCAGCCAAAACAGTTATGTTAAAACACCACGTTATGCCACTCCTTCCCTGAAAACCATTCCACAACTTCTCATGTCAATCACAGTAAATAAAACCCAGTGTTTTGTTTTGGTTTGGTTTGGTTTAGTTTGCTACAACCATCTGCCAGGCCTAACAGCAGCGGTTCCCAACCCTGGGTGAACATTAGAATCACCTGGAGAGCTTTAACAACTACTCCAGCCCAAACCCCACCACAAGCAAATTCAATAAGAACATGTCTACATGAAATATGCCCATTGATAATTTTATAGCTCTTAATAAGGGTATCTGATATTTGCATCTGGAGTTCGGAAGCACAGCCTTATAAATCTATGTCATTGTTCTCACTCTGATCGCCTCCCCTAGTACTCTTACCACATCTCACTGAGCTGCAGCTTCAATGGACCACTCCCCATTCTCTGAATACACCAAGCAAAGCTCCCAACTCAAGCACTCTGGGCTTATTCTTCCTGATGATCGGGATGCTTTCCCCTACTCGTCTGCATGGCTCACTCCTCCACCAACCTCAGGTCTTTGCCAAACTTCACTACCCCATTGAGTCGTTGCCTGACCCACCTATCTGAAACTGTAACCCCTCTTTACACACTGCCTATCCTTTTTCCCTACTTTTAATTTCCTAAAAGCATCTATCATATACCATTAGATGTATTTTATTTAGTTGTTAGCTTCCTGTAATAGTTTCCTATTGCTATTGTAATAAATTACCACATCTTTAGCTCTTTAAAACATCACAAATTTATTATCTTATAGTTCTGGAGGTCAGAAATCCAAGATGGATGATATTACTGGGCTACAATCAAGATATCAACAGGGCTCTGTTTCTTTTAGAGGTTCTAGAAGAGAATTCATTTCCTTGCCCTCTCCAACTTCTGGAGACTGCTGGCATTCCTTGGTTAATGGACCCCTTTCTCCATTTTCAAAGCCAGTGATCTTAGCACTCTGACTTCTGCATCTGTAGCGCCTTCTCTGACCCTAACTCTTCTGCCTTCCTCTTTATCCTATAAGGATCCTTGTAATTATATTGGGCCCACACTGACAATCTATTAATAGGATAATCTTCCCAACTCAAGATTCTTAACTGAATCACATCTGCACAATCCCTTTGCCACATAATATGAAAACATACTCGCAGGTTCTGGAGACTGGGATGTAGGCATCATGTGGGGCCATTACTCTGTCTACCATACTTCTTCATCTCACATACATCCTCACTGAGAGAAGAATTTCTGTTCATTTGAGTCACTGCTATATCCCAAGTACCCACCACCGTGCCTTTTGTTGTTGTTGTTTAATTAACAATTTGGTTAGTTAATTCACTGACCTGTGTCTTCTCCAAAGCTGAGATGACCCCAAGAAATGATGAATATCTTGGAGATTTTTTCACTTCATCAGGTTATTTTATTTGGTTACACATGATATGCTAAAAGGAAATTCTTTTTCACGTCGTGCTTTTAATAGCCAAAGTATGCAATCCTAAAATATTTTATGAACATCTGCTCTATATTTGCTACCAAACCCGTAAGGGACAATCTTAGAAAAATCAAAGCCAGATTCACTCAGTTTAGAGCTCAAACCAGACAGTTGGAATAAATTTAGATGGAAGAAAGTGCTCCAAAGATTTCTAGACTCATCAAACCACAGACAGGGAAGAAATATCTAAAGGTCACTTGATATATTCCCCTGTCTTCATATGAGATAAAAATTTCACAAACTTAGACTTATCACTATTTTTAAATTTATATTTACCCTTGAGCTCCTTGAGATAAGGAATTGTGTCTTATTTATTTATTTTTTTATCTCCAGAGCCTAGTACATAGTAAGCATTCAATGTTATTAAATGATATATTGAATAAATAAATGTAACATAAAATTCTTCATGCCATAAAAGCTAGAGATGGAGCTGAAAATCAAATTTAGAGAAAATAAGTACTTCATCTTTGTGAACTAAAAAGAATTTTATAACATAGGACATGCCATCGTATCACTAAATCAATTATAATATTGCCAAACAATAACAGCTTTGGCTGCAGATATAATAAAGTGCACCTTTGAATACTATTAAAGTCAGGCTTTTACTTATATCAGCGATCTTTCCAGCCATTCCCCAAATTACACAGGCCAAAGCTTAGGAATCATCTCACATCCTTATAATCCATCTATCTCCAAAGTCTGTGGCTCTATTTTCAAAATATACCCCTTAGAGAAGTAATTGTTAATATTCAACAAATATCCCCATTCTCCTCCACATCCCCACGAAGTTAGGTTGGAACCATGGAACTAATTCAAGCCAAAGAAATTTGAGTGACAACAGTGTCACATCTACTCCAAGGCAATTAGGAACTGGTGTGCCTCCTTTAACTCCCTCTTTCTTGGCTGTAGTGACCTTAAAGGCCACCTATTCCAGATGGCATAACTACAAGATTGAAGATGCTTGGATTCTTGAGTCACCATTTGGAGGAGTGCTGCTTTGGAGAGCTGCCAAACTGCATCAGAATGTGAGATGAGAAATGCACTTTTACTGGGTCATGCCACTGAGATTATGGGGTTTGTGTCTTGTAGCAGCTAGTATTAATTACTCTAAAACAACAAAATTGGTACCAGGAATAGGTGGGGACTTCTTTAACCAAAATGAAAACAAAAATATGTGGCATCTGTTCAGGAATCAAGTGCTAGGGCAGCCAGGAAGGTGATATTGGAGGTCAAAAATGTATTACTCCCTCATATACAGAAACAAAACATGTGATTATGCTATTACCTACAGCAACTTATGATCATATAATTACTGAGCTAGAAACTCTAGGGGGAGAATTGGAAAACAGAAAATTAGCAGGCTAGTTTCCTAGTATAGGCTTTAAAAATGTCACCTCTTCACTGACGACTTTCCTCTCCCCATCCCTCACAATTTAACCCTTTGTTGTGCTCTATAATGCTTCACATTACTCATCATTATCCTAGATTATGCTTTTGTTTACTCATTGAGGATCATTTATTTTCTCGAATAAAATCTCCATGAAAAAGGGGCTCAAAGTCCCATGTTTACAACTTTATCCTCAGAATCCTTTATAGTACCTGACAGAAAAATAAGTGTTAGGTAGCAAAAATGAGAGTTCACAAAATAAAGAAAACAATGAGTAGATATTTTCTAATTATTTGTTTAGGAAGAAGCCTCCTTAATTAATACACACTGGTGTCTGTCTTTTCTTCTCCTTCTCTCTTTCTCATTCTCCTTCACCTTCTAGTTCTTTCCCCAGATAGTCTCTCTTCTCTTTTATTCTTTGTGCATTTCTTTATTCTTCTCTCCCTAAAGAATGGTTTTCCTGCTTCCAAGTTCATATAGCAGCTCCACAGCATTCAAATTAACATGTTCTCTCACCACACAGTAATTACAAATTGTTTCAAGAAATAACTTGATTGGGCTATCTTAGGTCATGTATGACCAATTATTTACAGTCATTTGGGGAGGGAGGGTATACACGCAGTTGTCCATGTCCTTAGCAGAAATCTCAGAAAGTGTCTACCACAAATGCTCTTGACAACAGAATGATAAAGGAGATGATTAATGACTTTTCAAATAACAATCCCCTATTTATAAACATAAATCTTTTATCAGGTGGTTCCTCTGTATACTAACCACAAAAAAATTTAAAAAGGCCCTAAATATTGCATTCAAAAAAAGAAAGTAGATAGATGAATGATATTATTGACCAGTTTGAAGAGCAAGAAATTAATAAATATTTTAATAAAATTGTACATAAAGCAATAGTCCAAAATCTTTGGAATTACTTATTCACAATTACATTTGAAGCAACATTCTCTTTATTAGGAGAATATTAAATGATAATGTGATGAGGAAAACATACAGTGAGTTTAAAAAATAGAATCATGTGTAATTTTTCCTTCTATATTCAATCATTTTACTTCCTCTTTCATTTAAAAACTAAATAGCTCAATAAACTAATTCATAAGCAGATGCGACAGAAAGTTTGCAACAGTTTAGTCCAGCATTTTCCGGGAAAAGTCACAGATGAAGTTAAATATTCTAATAGGAAAGACCCTGTTTATGAGTGTGATTTGTCCGTAAATATACCTACTAAGTTAAAATAAATGTATAGCTTATAGTTCACACAGTATGCAGTAAATATTACCCAATTATATAGTCTAGTCTAAAATCAAGTCTAATTGTGTTCTTACTTGGGAAAATAATTTTGTCATTATTTGATAATTCTTTAATGTACAAAAATGCATGGAGTTGTATAATATATACATATTTATATACACATTTACATAAACACATAGTGTGTGTTGGATAAAAATATTCAATCTAAAATTAGTTCCATAACTGCATCATGAATGAGCAGTTAGCCTGTCTTGTTTATTGCCCTCAAATTCTTTATATACCCATTGTCTTCTGCTGGCCAGAAGCTGTCAAATTTTACTTCAATACTAGGTCTTTTAAATTTACTCCATAGAAGGTCTCTTCTATTTTCTTTCCCATACCGATCAGAAAATACATTTCAGAATGCCAAATAGATGATTATCTAATTATTTTACACTGTGAAAAGGTTTTAACATTCCCTTCATTCATTTCATTAAAGGAAGTATATGTGTGTGTATATGTGTCTGGACATACACACAATAGACCAACAAGATACTAAGTGTTGAAGAAACAATAATGAACAAGCCAATTTACTCCCCTCAAATTGTTTAGAGTCTAATAAATCCTGTTAAGCCCTTATTATGTGCCAATAGGGGAGGTGCAAATATAGTATCTCATTTTATTCTTTAAATCCTTTGAGCTACAGTTAATGCCATTTAAAAGATGTAATAAATTATTTAACAAGCCTAAGTTCAGATAATATCATTTTTTAAAGTTTCTGCATATCTAATCTTGAAAAGCAAACAATAGTTATTAAGATAGTATTCGAGGCACAATTTGATGAAATTTGAATAAGAGCCTAAGAACCCTACAATCACATTTCATCAAGCAGCCCCTTCTTCTTAGATGATTGCTAAGAAGGCTAAATACATATATCACTCATAAATAGGAACCCAAAACATTGCTTTAATATTTAAATGGAATAGTAGGAATACCCAAAAGCAAGACTTCCTTGTAACCTGGATCATACACATAGCTTAGGCTTAAGCCCTGAGACAGCTCCTCTATCTGTGTGATGGAATCCAATCAGAATGGTTCCCTAAAGTTCAGGGAATGCTCTAAGTGGAAGCATAGAGATTCAAGATGCATAATGGCCTTTCCATGTAGGAGTGGGCCTGTGGCCCTTACAAGTCCAAGAGACAGGAGGAGAAAGTAAGAAAAAAGAACTCCACAGTGACCCTGACCACTAATAACAATGGCTCAACTACTGATCTACAGTATGAAGAATTAGATTGGATTTCTCCCTTTTAGGGAGTGAGAGGGGGCAGTATTGGAGAAAATAGTGAGCATTTCTTCTCCCATAAACTAGTAACTGTTAAAGCCAGAATATAACTCATCTTTTTTTCACTTTAAGAAATATTCAATAAAGGGCTAATAACCAGAATCTACAAAGCACTCAATCAAGCAAATCAGCAAGAAAATATCAAATAACCAATTAAAAATTGGGCTAAAGACATGAACAGAAGCTTTTCAAAAGAAGATAGGCTAATGGCCAATAAACATGAAAAAATGCCCAACATTTCTAATCATCAGAGAAATGCTAATCAAAACCACAATGAGATATCACCTAACTCCAGTGAGAATGGGTTTTATCAAAAAGTCCCAAAACAACAGACGCTGGTGTGGATGCGGAGAGATAGGAACACTCATACACTGCTGGTGAGACTTCAAATTAGTACAACCTCTATGGGAAGTAGTATGGAGATACCTCAGAAAACTAAAAGTAGACCTAGCCTACCATTTCATCCAGCAATCCCATTACTAGGTACTTACCCAAAGAAAAATAAGTCATTTTATCAAAAAGACACTTGCACTAGAATGTTTATTGCAGCACAATTCACAATTGCAAAGGTGTGGACTCAACCCAATTGTCCATCGATACATGAATGGATTAATAAAATGTGGTATATGTATACCATGGAGCACTACTTTAGCCATAGAAAAATGGTGAACTAATACCTTTGGTAACAATCTGCATGGAACTGGGCATCATTATTCTAAATGAAGTATCCCAAGAATGGAAAAACAAACACCACATGTATTCACTATTAAATTGGAAGTAACCAATTAAAACTCATTCACATATGGAAGTAAAACTCAATGAAAATCAAGTAGATGGGAGAGGGGAGGAGGCGATAGGTATCTAACAAGTACAATACACATTGTCTGGGTGATGGGGACACATAACTTTGACACAAACTGTACAAAAGCAATCCATGCAACCAAAACATTTGTACCCCTGTAATATTCTGAAATTTAAAAAAAGAAATATTAACTACTCTACCATTTTTTTAAAAAAGGTTTTGTTATCCTTGCATTTTTAAAAGCCAGTTTTAATTATAAAGTGATCCTTTAATTAATAGAACATTTAAAAGATCCATTATTTTTTTTAATTTCTTTTTTTTCTCTATTTCAAAATATTATGGAGGTACAAATGTTTTTGTTTACACGGATCACTTTTGTAATGCTTGGGTCAGAGCTAAAAGTGTGCCCATCACCCAGATAATGTTCCTTGTACCCTTAGGTAGGTTTTTGCCCATCCCCTCTTCCCCCACTCCCTTGCTTGATTACCATTAAGATTTACTTCCTTCAATACATATGTGTGCTCATCATTAGTTCCAATTTAATAGTGAGTACATGTGGTGTTTGTTTTTCCATTCTTTAGATACTTCATTTAGGATAATGGTCTCCAGTTCCATCCAGATTCGTGCAAAGGCATTAAGTCATCCTTCTTCATGGCTGAGTAGTATTCCACAGCATACATATACCACATTTTCTTAATATACTTATATATCGATGGTCATTTGGGTAGATTCTACATTTTTGCAATTGTGAATTGTGTCACAATAAACATTAGAGTGCAGGTGTCTTTTTGATGAAATGAATTATTTTCCTTTGGGTAAGTACCTAGTAATGGGATTGCTGGATCAAATGATAGGTCAACTTTTAGTTCTTTGAGGAATCTCCATACTGTTTTCCATAAAGGTTGTACAAATTTGCAGTCCCACTATGATAATTATTTTGATTTCTCTGTTCCTATCAAATATTTACGCTTCCATAAAATATTTCTTTGCTCCTATTTCCTGGAAGCCCCTTCTTCCTACTACAACTATTTAGTCAGCCCATTCGTCATATATATATTCTTGACAAAGTAGTTTTTCTCAGATTTTATTAACCTTCCCATAAGGAACAATCTAAAACTTTCCATAGTGATTTTTTGTTTGTTTGTTTGTTTGCTTTGTAAAGACTGGGTCTTGGTATTGCCCAGGCTAGTCTTGAACTCCTGGCCTCAAGTAATCCTCCTGCCTTGGCCTCCCAAAGTGCTGGGATTACAGGAATGAGTGCCTGGTCCCATTAGTGGTATTTGATGGGAACAGAGAAATCAAAATAATTATCATGATTAAATATTAAGCAAAGCAATGATAATTTCAGAAGAAATCTTATTTCACCTTAAAATAAATACATTTCTTCTCCTTTTCGTTTAAGTCTGTAATATTAATGAAAGTGCTAAGTATTCTTGCTTACCTGATATCCTTATTTTGGTTAATATTAAAAATACAACCCATGGAATCCCAGTATCATTGTTAAGTAAGTTGTGCTACTTTTAAAAAAATATTCATTCCTTTCTCCCAGCACCATGTTTCAAGATAGGTTTGCCCTACAATGTTTCTGTGCCTTTGAAATTTGTTTTTCCTATTTCTGGATTTTTCCCCTTTGTCTTTACTTTGTGATTTAAAATGTTTTAATATTTAATACTCAGATTATATGAGGAGGGCCTTGGCATTCCACCTCACAGAATTATGTCCCTATAGAGTTGTATACTTTCTAATTTTATAACATGCCACAATGTTTTCTGTGCAAGTCCTTGAAGGAAGAGATTATATCCTATTCAGCTGTGAAATCCTCCTTCCCCCAAACCCATCACAGTTTCTATGAAATGAGTGAATAATGCTTGTATGGTAACAAGCACAGAAATCCACAACTCCAAACTCACAGACCATCCCTCCCTTCCCTACACCCTCATGTCTCTTATTACCCATATGAACATAACAAGCAAGTTCTGACTGGTATTTTAACCTCTCTATAGTTCCAAGAAGTCTATACCTTATTAGAATGCATCAGCATAAAAAGATTGATTCATGGTGACTCATTCTGATCTATATTAAACAAGAAAACAAACTGTAAAAACTCTTCAAATTTTCAGAGTTCAGCTCCTACATGATTTACCGGAACAGAGATAGAGTACAATTTTTTTATAGATACCATCCCTGGATTTATTACATTTTTGTTGTTTTGTCCAGATTTTCTTTATATGATTAAAATATATTAATATCATAAGTATTTTTCTGAATGATCTTAAGTCATTCCTAGAAAAATTTGATGAATAAATGGACAAATGAATGAATGGTATATAAACTGAAGATATCTATCCCTCCAAAAACTTTTTATAAGTTACTGACAAGCACAAGTTCTATATTTCTAAGATAGCACTACATTAAGTTTAATACTAAAAACATAATCAATTATTATTGTCATTTTAAATTTGATATTAGGCATTCTCCCAGCACACATTTTCCACACCAGACAGTCAGAGGTTTACTGGCCTTAATTCCTGTCTCTAAACTCATTTCATATCCAAATAAGCTACTTGATTCAATAAATATTTATAAAGGTTCCTCCTGGCATGTATTCAAAGTTATTCTGTCAAAGAGAAAAGGTTAGCGAAGCTCAATTAGAGCAAACGGAATGCTTGAGAGAACAGAACTGTCTTTGGCATTTTTTGAACATTAATACTGAGTTAGTCAATTCTATGCCCTTGCACAAGGAATTTTGTAGCTCTGGGCTGGAATTGACAAATTTGTCATAGCACCTGCCCACATCAATCTCTCTATGGGAATGGGTAATAAGCCGTCACATTAGGGTTACACATGATTGTGTAAAGAAAAAACTTATTTTCAGGTAAGCATTTCCCAGCTATTTCATGTCCTTAAAAGAGACCTGCACTGTTGCTTTGAGACCGATAAACAGGTGCTCTATTCCACCTCTTAGAAAGGTATCATTTAATACAGAAATGACAAACTGCAATGAGACAACTAAGCAAAATATTTAGGGAATCTACTAAAAAAAGAGAGAGAGATGCTAATCTACAAGTCACAGATTCTCTATTTTTCTCTTCTAATTGTGCCTGTTAGGTAAAAGCTAAAATGTGTAGTAATTCCCAGCTTGGTCATCAGAGAATTTTCATTTAAACACAGGATATAAACAGCTGAAGTTGAGACTCAAACTGAGCAAATGTTCAGTTTAGTAAGACAGATGAGTGTTGTAGCTGTAGATTTGGAAAGAACCATGTGGATCTAAAATGTACTGCCTATACTTCTGTAGAATATAGAAAGAGCAAATGCAGATTTTTTTTCTTTTATATAACTGATTTGTGTAACTGGATAGAGAAGAATTCTTCCAATAATTAAGAAGTTATATAGAAACATGAAGGAATTGCTGATAAGAGTGAAGTAAAAAGAGGGAGATGTACTAAATAACCAGCAGTTTCATTTTGTATCTCAACTATTTGTTAACAATAGAGCTTACCACATAAATGCATTTCTGTTATTAGTCAATGTTAGACCTTTTCTCATCAAATAAAAAATGCATCAGTTCTGAAACTTAACTTTGCCACTAACTAACTTGCTGTACACATTTAGGTAAGTCTCTTCATAAATCACTATTTTTATTAATAAAAATGGAAATAATATCTTTCTTCTCTATCTCTGAAGATCACTATAGGGTTAAGATGAGATAATAGGTAAATGTAAAGTTCTGCATTTAAGTACACAAAGTCAATTGTTCAAAATCAGTCAATGTCCAAATATAGGAGGAGAGAGAATATATTTAAAACTATACTGAAAAAAAATAAGGTTACAATTTCTCATTAAGATTTCAATTGCCTGGCTGCTAAAAAGTGAATAAAATCTAAGACTACAAAAATAGAACTATTATCTCATTCAAGGGACACAACAGGGTATCATATACTGTATTGGTCACACCAAGTAGACATTGCTCAAAACAGAGAGCTTTCTAATAAAGGACAGGTCAAGTGTTTGGAAACTGTTGCAGGAACAAACTTTGAAATAATCAGGGATAATTAACAAGGACAAGTAAAGTTTCAAAAATGTTGTCTGTCATTAGAACACTGCAATAGCAAAATAAATTTGAGTTGAAACATGCCTAGCAATTAGAGCTTCCCATAAGTGAAAATACAATGCTGCAAAGTAATGAACTTCTTGTCATCAGAAAGGTTTGGGGATAGGCTAGTTACTCAACTGTCAGAGTGCTGTAGAGAAGACAGTAGTAGATATGCTCCAAACTCTCTTCCAATCAGATAATTTTTAAATTGAGAATATAAGAGTAATTTTTAAGTTAACAATATTACACAAAGAAGAGACATTGTCATCTTGTGGAAATAAGTTTCTCTGATAGGAATATCATTAGGTAATATGGTAGCATGCCATTGTTTGGAGGATGGTGGTTCTGAATGATAAAAAGAAGAGAAAAAGAATATTAGTCCTTGTTCACCACACCATTTTCACAGCAAATGATTGTGACTTCGATGCTATTGTCAAGTGCATGATTAAAAACAGATAGTTTTTAAAGTCAACATGCAATTTGTTTATCATTTCTACTGATGGAAGCATGAATTGTTTCTGTTTTGAAAATAAACTCTAAAATGTTCTTCTTAGAAATCACTTAAAAAGAGAAACATTGATTTTATTTGGAGTTAATACTAGGAATCCAATATTTAGATGGATTATAAAATGAAAACTGTTTCATGAAATAAGTTATGACCCAATAGAAAATGACTTGAGTTTTTTCATTTAAAACTCGCTATCCTATTTCAGATTGAAACTGTTAGCATAGATTTAAATAAGTTTTCAGAATGTAGAACTTTTCATGAGCTATATAACTTGAAAACTTCTTGGTTTGTATAGTATACATACATTTATCTGAGGTTAAATAAAAACAAGCACACTTTTAAATAACAAAAGTCTCCTGGATTTTGTAGACATATCTTGGAAAATTAGTAATTCACTCTAAAGTCATAACCAACTATATAATCAAATTAAATATATAATTTGACTCCTTATTGCTTTTGCTATCCAAGTACCTTGAGTAAGTGCAAACGGGGTTAGTTGATCCATTCCAAACGTACATAGTTAGAACCAAACCATAAGATTTTGAGGTCATAACTGTCTGCAGGAAATATCTCCAAAAAAAGCTAGGCAAGTAATGTAAAAATAAAAGACATCAGAGAGGGATAGAGTTTGCAGAGAATTCCAGACTATCCCCTGGAAAAAAGCATCAGACTCAATTTTAAAAATTACATCACGATCAAACAAAACCTTTCTCTAAACTAGATCCAACTCAGAGCCAACTAGGTAAAACTCTTGACCTAATGTTCAGCCATCTTATTTTATAAATACAAAACCTGAAGTAGAATTTGGATTATATAAGTGCCTTGTTTAAGGTCATATAGTAAGTTATGGCAAAGCCAGATCTAGATTCTTTGTGTTGGGATGTATGATTCTTTCAAGTTATAAAATTGTCTCTATTTCCAAAATCTAGAGGTTATGGTTCTGGCCTTCAGAATATTTTCATGTATATAAAAATAGAGTTTAATTGTGTATTGATGTCTTTTCTAATCCTAATTCCCTGTTATTTATGCTTTTTCTATTAATAAAAGACTACTATGTGATGTAAAATATAGAGAAAATTCTTATAAATATATTTAGCAGATACCCTCTAAGTTCTGGTGAAAATGTTATACTACTTTATAAGTTACAAAGAACCAAAACTGTAGTCCATTCTGAGAGACTGACTTAATTAATAATGAAAAGAATCATACATTTTATTCATAGCCAGTTCTGCTATATTTGCATAGATATTTCCTTGGGAGAACAATAAACAATTTTACAATCCCCTATATGATTGGCCTGACATGGACCTTCACAGTCTGCTATTAATAAAAGAAATTTTGTTAGAATAAACCAAAGAAGAATAAATATTTATTTACTTGCTAGTAAATCATTTGCAGATAGACCATCATCCCATTTTTCTTGACAGCCTAAACATGTGTCACTGCATCTTGGGAAAGATTTACTTTTGCTTAGTTGAGACAGGGAAAGCAATGGGAGCTTTCAATCTGGTGATCTGCAAAGATGACATCATACGAGGAATAATCATCATGTTTATGTTGCTTATGTCCATCAGGACATTAAGCAAATTGTTGCTCCTATATAGGCCAGAGAAGGGAAACAAAAAAATCTAATGAGTATCATTACTGAAGTGACTTCAATCTCTGGGTCCAAATTATAATTATTATTTGCCTGTAAGTCTTCCGATTATGTAGGGATTCTTCAATACCAATTTATCTCTTCTAGAAATTTGTTCTTCATTCTTAAAATAGAAGCACAGCTCTACCTTGAACACAATCATGAAAGATGAGAGCATGCAGCTCAATCTATTTTTGTGAATGAATTGGTTTGATTTCCTTTTTGGCAACTGCAAACTCAAAGCATTAGAATAAATGTGTTCATTCAACAAAAATGTATCTTGTTTGATTGAATAATGCTCTGATCCAAGCAAAAGAGTCTTAGAAAAATGGAAAAGATTTGCAAGGAAGTGAGATATTCATATCTTAATGAAAATAAAACCACTCACTGGGATTTTTTTAAAGACATACTTAGACGGTCTTGTGTAGAGTATAAGAATGGTATGTAGATCTTTCCCATTCATTTCCCCTTAGTTGACAAACAATTATAGTTATCCAGTCATTACCTACTCCCAAGACTGTTTATATTTATCTAGCCTCTAATATTAGTACTGTGTGTATCAGTTAGGATTTTGTTGGTTGTAATCAACAGAAACCAGCACTGAATAACCACAAAAGATAAGAAACTAACTAGAAGATTGTCATGTAGCACATAGACTGAAACATAATGCTTGTGAGCCAGATTCAGGAAAGAACAAGTATCAGGGAAATTCTACTCAATATTCAAATTCCCAAAGGAAAGTGTCTGGCCTAATCCAGGACATTATACTAACAGAAGCCAGAATGCCTTGATTGGCAATTTCCACAAAACTCATAGAGGAAAGATAATTTCCCAACAGGAAAGGGAGGTGCTGTTATCAAATGGGAGGAAGAGAATAGGTCAAATATGCACTATATTGCCTTTTGTATTTTGGCATTGATCAATACAAGATTGAGAAGGAAGATTACAATAGGAGTCATGGAACATCAACACAGTCTCTTGCCCAGGCCTCTTAATGTGTCTCCATCTTACTCTAGTCTTTCTCTCTGATGAAAAGTGTATTTTCAATACTTCTGATGTGGGACCAGGCCTTCACCTGGAGACTCTTGCTGTTTTACACTTTGGTATTACAAGAAGAAAATCAAACAAATTGCCAAAAATCCTTCTAACACAAGACAAGCTAAAAATTTGTGAGTTTTGTTTGTTTGTTTGTTTGTTTTTATTTTTGTGTAAAACTTACCTGCTTACTGCCAATACTTTCTGGGAATTGCTACATAGTCTATGGGTTTATCATAACAGAAATAGTATTAAACAAGGTAAATTAGTTTTATAAAGTACAGAGGTAAATAATCAATTTTTAAGTTTCAAGATTCACACTTTTAAACTTAATGTGAAAATAAAGATTAAAGGAGTATTTATTAAATATTTACTGAGAACACCTGAAAACAGTTTTACATGCTCAATATGCCACAGTGGGCATTTAGACCAATGAATACTTTGTAATATGCTTAATAGGCCTAAATTAAATCTTTAACATCATCACTGCCAGTGGAAGAATCAATCGCTAACACTTTCTGAGGTTTCTGTATGTTCCAAACCCTGTGCTGGATGCTTTGCAAACATCAGTCTCTAATGTTTATAGCATTTGTAAGAAGAACAGCCTTATTTTCCTGTTATAGATAAAGGTATGAAAGCCTACAGTGGTTAAGTAACACACCTGAAATGATTTAGCTGGTAATGCTTGTAAGTAGGGTCAAAGACAGGCTTATTAGACCTGAGTTTTTATCTACTATGCCATAATTCTCCAAACCACCACAGAGTTTGGAATATTATTCAAGAAAAATGAATCTAAGCAAAGAAATAAACAGCAGCATCATAATTGCCAGGGATTTCAACACCCCACTGACAGAACTGGAAGGACCATGTAAACAGAAAACAAATAAGGAAACACTGAACATAAATGGGACTCTAGAACAAATGGGACTAACAGACATTTACAGAATATTTTACCCAAAAACTACTGAATATATATTCTGCTTATCAGCACGTGGAACATTTTCCAAGATAGATCATATCTTAGGCCACAAAACATATCTCAAAACATTTTAAAAAAGCAGAAATCATACTATGTACCTTTTCAGACTATAGTGTAATAAAATTAGAAATAAACTCTAAGAGAAACATTCAGTTCTACACAAAGTCATGGAAATTAAACAACCCAGTGCTAAACTATTATTGGATCAATAATAAAATTAAGATGGAAATTAAAAGATTCCTTGAACTGAACAAAAAAGGATACATAAGCTACCAAAATCTATGGATTCAGCAAAAGCATTCTTAAGAGGAAAATTCATAGCTTTAAATGCCTACCTCAAATAGACAGATCACAAATTAACAATCTGATGTCATGGCTCAAGAAACTAGAAAATGAAGAGCAAGCCAAACCCAAAGCCAGTAGAAGAAAAGAAATAACTAAGATCAGATCAGAACTAAATGAAATGGAAAACAACAACAACAAAAATAAAATACATCGGATCAATAAAACAAAAAGATGGTTCTTCGAAAAAGTAAACAAAATTGATAGAACTCTCACTAGATTAATCAGAAATAGAAAAGAAAGGACCCAAATAAGCACAATAAAAAATGGAAAAAGAAATATTAATATTACAACTGATTCCACAAAAATATGAAATATAATATGAAGAAAAAATGCTCAACATCAGTAATGATCAAGGAACTGCAAATTAAAACCACAATGAGATATTACCTTACCCTAGTTACAATGGCTTTTATTAAAAAGTCCAAAAACAATAGACGCTGGCATGGATTGGGAAAGAAGGTAATGCTTATACACTGTTGGTGGGACTACAAAGTAGTATAACCTCTATGGAAACAATACAGAGATCCCTCAAAGAAATAAAAGTCAACCTACCATTTGATCGAGCAATCCCATTTGTGGGTATTTACCCAAAGTTAAAGAAGTCATTTTATCAAAAAGATACCTCCATATGAATGTCTACTGCAGTACAATTCACAATTGCAAAGATGTGGAATCAACCCAAGTGCCAAACAATACATGAATGGATTTACAAAATACAGTATATATATATATATATATATATATATACTATGGAATACTACACATCCTTGAAGGAGGATAACTTAAGGCCTTTTGCAACAATTGGTGTGGAACTGGAAACCATTCTCCTAGGTGAAGTATCTAAACAATGAAAAAACAAACACCACATGTACTTGCTATTAAACTAGAACTAACTGATGAACACACATGTGCACAGAGGGAAGTAAAACACAGTGGAAATCAAGCAGGGGGCAGGGAGGAGGAGAAGATGGGTGAAAACCTACCTAATCGGTACAGTGAACACTGTCTGGGTGATGGGCACACTCATAACCCTGACTCAAGCATAACAAAATCCATACATGTAACAAAAAACATTTGTAACCTCACAATAGTTTGAAATTTAAAAATAATGAGAAAGGAACTGACAAAGGCATATTTGTGATTTAAACAACCACTACTAATGACAACATAAGAAGGGCTGACATTTATTGAGCATTTAGTATAAGCAAGGAACTGAGCAGAGCCTTTTACAGGCAGTAAGTCATTTGCTTCCCACAGCAACCTTATTGGTTATAAATATTATCACCTGTAATTTTTTTTCCTTTTTTTCTTCATAACTGCATTGTCTGATATCACCTGTAATTTACAACTGCACCAGCTGAGGCAAGAACCACAGTGCTATAAAGCCTCAGGGCTGGAATTTGAACCCAACTTTATATAACTCAAGTGATCATAAAAAAGCTACTTTTTAGAGAAAAAAAATAACAAAACATACTATTAGGAATGAAACCATAGGGGAGTTATTAAATAATGTAAATATAGGTCAAATCTTTCCAGGTCTGATCCAATGATGAGACTGTCTTGAAAGTCATGACAAAGAAATCTATGAGAAGCTCTTCAGAGACTCAAAAGAAAGGAGCCAGGTTTACTTATACAACACCCTCTTTTTCCTGCTCTGCTTTTTCTTTCTTCTCAGCTCTGAGAATTTTGTAATTGGTTTTTAAAATGAGAAGCTGTTCTCTAGCATATGTCTTTTGCTCCAGCATTTAGGTAGATTAATTTTTAAACCTCTGAAGCTCATTCTGCAAGCACTGCTCTCTGGCGTTACCCAAGTAAGGCAATAACTGAAGGCTTTGGTGACCAAGGTCAGTACTGGGGAATATTATTTATTTTAAAAAAGGGAATAAGTTTAAATTTAAATAAAAGCTGAATTGTGAAAACATTGTCCTTTGTTCTTCTTGACCACTGGAGAACTTGCCTGAAAATAATTACTTTTATCACATATCCAAAATGTCTGCATCAGAGGCAACCCTTCCAATGTACACAAAGTGGAAGTCATTGAATATTGCCTAAAAACCCTTTAGGTGACAGGGATATTAACATGAATCTAAATCTAGACTGTCTCTCAGGATTTGCCTGACCACAAGCTTCTCTCTCAGAGACATCAACAGAGGTAAAAGACAACTTGCACTCACATGAAAATTTACATTTTCAAAGACCAATAGAAATTTAGAAGCAACAGAATTACCTGGCTGTGAAAAAAATAAGACATGTTGCATACTATTTATGAACGTTTGTAAAAAGAAGTGTCTTTTCCTGTAGACAAATCCACTACAAACCACATCTAAGGCCCTGTGATTAGAAACATGTAAGACTTCAATTAACTTTCACTCACTATGCCATGGAACATGATATGACTGATAAAAGGTGGATCAAAATTTCTTCTGCACTTTGTAGCAGAAAGAAGTCCAACTTAAGTATGCAGGCCCAATTCTAAATCCATGCCCTAATGAACTTAGGAATTTCTAGGTAGCTTGCAAGAGCATCTACGTGTCTGAATACGTTCCATAGAGGAGAAAACATAGGATTATATTCCACTATTACTATTAGAAAACAAGACTCACTTTATTGATAATAGGATGTTAGTTATGTTAGGTTAAAATACTCTAAAAATAAATCCAAACCTCTAATGGCTTAAACACAATAGTTGTTTATTTCTTTCCCCATGCAAAGCAGGTGGTATTGGCAGGTGACTGTCCTTTTCACAGTGACATGGGGCTCATACTTCTATTCTGCATTATTCTCTACAACCTTGCCGATGTCTATAGCTTGTCAGATAAAGGCATAACAAGGACATCCACTTTTTAGAGGCCATAACCCAGAAGTACATATATATTCCATGCACATTTCATTAATGAAAATTAGGTATATAGCCAAGTATGAATGAATATGAAAGGACCTAAGAATGGTCATCAGAGCAGGCACTGTGCAACCATGCCTCTATTGCTATAGAAAAGCTGAAAGGATTTTGACGGCCACTTAGACATCTCCATGACATATCAACAAGAGTACAAAAAAATCAGCTTTGCTGACAACAAAATTTCAAAGGCAGAATATTAATAGTTTAGGTTCCAAGGACTAGTCATTCAAAATCAATGTAAATAAATAAAGAAAATAGCAAACACAATTTTAAAGAAGAAAGAATTAAAATATTGGCATAACATCATAAAGAAGAAATAAAAATTCAATTTTGGATCAATGGGCAATAGTCATGCTATTTTATGTCACTCCATTTTCCAGGGGATGCGGCACGTAACAGGAAAGTCAGACAGATCTGGTTTAAATGAAAGCTCTGTGTATTTCTAGTTGTGTGAACTTGGGAGAATAAGTTAAGCTCTCTGAGTCTCAGTTTCCTCTTCTCTAAAATGAGTTGATATCACCTGTTCATGTGACATTTTAGTAATTAATTAATATGTAAAAAGAACTTAGCAGAATTAATTGTGCAAAATAAGTATAAAATAAAAGATAAGAATTATCACTATTATTCTTTCTCATATTATTTTTAATGTTAGAAATTACCTCAACATATCCAAAACCAAGGTAAATACAACAGTATTCAAACACTCTATAGCTTATTTCCAAGTACCTATAGGTATAACACTTCCTTCATCATTGAACCATCCAACATCTTGAGCAGATCTGATATGTGCTCATAATACCCCTTTCTGCTGGCTCATCTAGACTGGGCACTTCTCACATGAATTACCAATATCACCTACTTTGTTCACAAATTTTCTATATTTCCTTGGCATGTTGATCTATTTTTCTATTGGACAACATTTGCATATATAGCACAGGATGGCATCTTAAATCATATCTGGAAGAAACATTATTTTCTGAGTCTTTGCTTTTGCAGCATTTAATCTGAGCCATTTTATCACCATTATTAAGTGTGGAAAAAATTTCAATAGCTGTTACAGAGAGCAAGTAACTAGCATGAACCTTAAAATCAGATAGATCTGTTTTTGACTTTTGATTTTAGAAATTATTTCCTGTGTTAATTTAGGTATGTTACTTAATTTCGAGCCTTACTTTCCTTATCCTTAAACTGGAAAGGTAAGCTAGATTTTAAGATCCTTGAAATCAAATACCTAACCCTCATCATTCAGTCCTCCATTGTTGTGTTCCTTGTGCCTACCGGAGTTCCCTACACATAACAGGCAACCAATAAGGTATAGATTTTATTATTAATTATCAATACTATGATATAAAAATAGACCTAGAGAAATCACATACAATTCTAGGTAGAAATAAACATTCATGTGCCACAGACAATAGATTTTATTATGAACCATCACAGAAGAGCTGAACAAATAAAATTAACAAGCTAAAGACCAACCCTCAACTAGTCAGGAATTTTAACAAAAGAAGTTCTTAGTTACAGAATTCCATGTTAGCCAGTGACCAAATGACCTACCTAACTCCTAGCTATAGAAAAAACAAATGTCCTAAGGAAAATATCTCCAGGAAAAGGGAAGGAGAAAAGTGAAATTCAAATCTATTTGTTTAAAGTCAGAAAAAAAAAAACTGAATCTCTAAAATCCCTAGTTTAATGGTTATAGAGATGGGTGAAGATTTGTCTCCAAATGAATAACCAAAGGTATCAGATCTCCTTGACTAGATTTATGTTCCAAAAAACTGTACAGATATCTTCAGTGGGATCATATGACCATTGTGCTAAAAGTAGGACAATATTAATAAAATCCTCTTTAACTACATATGCATTGAGACCATCAAAATGTGCTGAAGGCCTGACAGCACCATCTGCTTATCTTATTACTGATCCCTGAACTAACATGTTCTGTTCACATGCAGTAGTTACTTAATAAGCATTTCATTGTTTCAAACACAAATTGGTCTTTTACCCCAGCTTATTTCTGGAACTGCATGTCCCTGTAAAACAATAAGGCATATTTTAATTTTACTGCATGACATGACACATTCAGCTCCAATGATTTGTGTTGAGTCACTCAAATTATAAACAGTGATTCCAAGACACAAATGCAAACTAGGTCTGGTTGTGTTTTCGCATTTAAAAATACAGAAAAAAATGGCAATTGGAACAATCAATGTTCAGTGTCTTACAGAGCTTTGTTTTTATTATAGTCAATGCCACCAACTGAGCCACAGATTCAGCATGGCTCTTTTTTAAACAAAGCAATCGATAACTTACCATAGAGATATACTATGATGTTGGCAGACTCAGTAACTTGTGCATTATAATTTCCTAGTTTTTGATAACTCTACACCTACTAGCTCCTTTTTACGGAGATAGCTTTGATATGCATCAAAGGAAGCAGTCCTGCAGTTCTGTTCCCTCCTGAGTCTGTGCTTATCAGAATAACAAATGAAACAGCAGAAACCAGAACTGGAAAAAAAGAAAGCCTAAGAAATAAGTCTGAGTGGAGGCAAAAGACAAGATTACTTGGGTTGACTTTCCTCCTTCCAGCTGTGATCCTTTATAATTCTAAAATAAGTTGGTAGTATCATCCACACATCTAAGCATGTTTATTTGGTATAGGACCTCAGAATGCACATATTCTGCCAGAGCAGGCCTAGCAAGGACAACATCCATGACATCAAATCATAGTGCTCAAATCCACAGAGGAAACTCAAGTTCTATGGAATTATAGCAATACTTCCAGGCTTCCCTTCAGTGATGGCAAAGAACAGTTGCTTGGAAATCATTAAGGGAGGCATCAAAAGTGAATTGAGATGGAATTTCATTTCACATATACCAGTCATGGAAAAATCTAAGTGTAACCAAGATGTCTCATAGTCCTCTAGCCTTTGGGATTTCCATTTGCAATATCCAGATAAGGTGGATACATTCTATGCACAGTGGGAAAACATCCAATATTTTCATGGTCTCTCAAGGGACTTACTGCTGGGAGCGTAGCTAACTCCCTGCAAACCAACTTACATTCTCTTGATTCACTTATAATATAGCCTAACTTCTAACTATTATTCACATCCTCTCTTACTTTGTCTTTTTTTGACTTGTTTCCTTACTCAAGGTAGAGCAGACAGTGCAACACACAAGGAAAAGAAAGCTGGGAGAAGATCAGAGTTCAAATGCCTGCTCTGTGACTTATGAACACAACTCATAGGATTAAAACTTAAAGTAGAGAAGAGTTTTAATGTTCCAGCAGGAAGGTTCTTGTAATTGGGCATTATTACTTCTGTATCAGAATTTCTGAATTATGATATTATGATATTTATTAGCAATCACCTTGTCTAACCTTATCAAACAAAAAGAATTAAGCATTATTGCATTTTTATTTGTTTAATTAAAGAGTTTACTTGAGAGATTATTTTCAAAACCACAAGGGGGTTTCAGTCTAGTTCCAGTTGCTCATCACACTGAGATCCAATTATTGAGGCAATAAGGATTGCCAAGGAAGAAAGGAATTTTTAATATGACAGATGTTTTGTCAGGAGAATGAGAGAAGCTGCCCCAAATCTGTCTCTCCGACTAAGGGAGACCATGGGCATTTAAAGAAGGGGTCACTTGCCTTCAGTAGGTCATGGTGTAACTAACAAGGGGCTGTGTGCCTTGGGGCAGGTCATGTGTGTAGGGGCAGGTGGTGGGGGATGGTGAGTCTCCAGGAAGTCTGCCCAGGGGCCTTCAGAACCTCAGCTCCTTTGTCATGCAGAAAATTTCTGGGAAACAACTCAAAAGGTCAGGTGGATAGTTAGAGGAGAAGATTATATAGGGGTCATTGACATTTGTTCAATGGGGGGCCAATTACAAGTTTGTGCCCAGAGTTCTGAAGGCCTCTGAAGGAAGATAGGAGTACATATTTTAATGTGTATTTTTTTAACCCTAGCAAATAACTTATTCTATGTGGACACTAATGACCAGATGTGCTGTAACAGATTTAAAGTCCTGAAAAAGGGACAAATGTATTATGAGTTGTCTCTTTAAAATTCCCCACCTTTTTTGGGAATTAAAACCTGCATTTCTGCCCAAAGCCAGTAATCAAAGGGGCAGGAAAACGCTCTTTGTTCTTAGTTTTCTAGTATCTTAACCACAGGAGATGCCTCAACAGAATTGTCCAGAGGTCACAAGATTGTCTTCATCGGAGATAAGGTAGACCAAAACCACCAACTACAGTTAAACAACAATAGCCCAAGGCCACGACATGTGACACTGGTCATATAGACCTGAGCCCAACCTCTGAAAACCCCCATTTAAAAAGCCCTGTATTTGTGCTTAAAGGCAGACAACAGTCTTTCGAGAAGCTAGTCTGCCACCTTCCTCCTTTGCTGGCAAATTAATAAACTTCTTTTTCCTTTTCCTCAAATCATTTGTCCTCATTCTTTGTTCTCACTGAATCAGCCTTGGGGATGAGTACTGAACTTTCAGTTACAGTGTTAAGTATCTAGCTCAAAATCACAGATGGAAGCCAAAATCTGTTTCAAAAGCATGGTCTTCTGATTGGCGTTGTTTCTCTGCTAGGCAGATGGCCCCAGCTTTCTGAACCAGCTCCTAGACCTCCACTCTCCTCCAAGAATTTACATTTCACTGAGCCCAGCAAGTCTTAGCTTCTTGCTTATCTCTGGGGCATTGATTCTCAATCAAATTAAAGCCAGCAATGAGATAAATACAAAAGCTCCTTCAGAGGAGTGTCTTCTCATAGTGCTGGGGCACAATTGAGTGACATTTTGACTTTCAGCCATATGACCCTTCTCTAGAGCCATAGAAAATTAAATTCATGTGAGGAGATCACAGGAAGAGGTTGCTTCAAAGACAGTAGTGATTCATAATAAGAATCATTTTTACACCAAAGCACAGAGACCTCATTCTTTTACTGCTATTGGGGTAAAAAATAATGCCTGAAAGTTTCCATAGGCTTTTAAATTGTGGGGTTGTTGTTATTCTTATTTTAATGCTCTCAAAGAAATAAATATACATCCTTACTTTTGAAAATTAATTCAAAACAAGGGATACTATTTAAAATATTTAATAACTAGGAGAGTTCAAGATCCAATTCGTCAAAACAGGTGCCAGTTGAAAAAAAATGGATACCAGCTATAAACAACCACTGGTACATCCATAACAATGCATGATTATTATATATATTTTTCTTTTCTGTTTTAAGACTCATTAGAAACATATGACCTTTAAACTAAAATTATGTTAATAAACCATAATAGTTATGATTGTTGTTGTTGTTGCTGTTATTTTTACTGATATTGTCTTCAAATTTCTTGGTCAATGGAATCCCTTTAGGTTAGCCCCCTTTTTCCTTCTAGTACCATCTCAAGGAATTCTGTCTCCTCTTATTAGAGAAGATTGTTGGACATTCAAATCAAGGGGTAAGATGCATGAGAATTGGTGGTGGTCAAAATTGCATCCTAATTTGAGCCACTTGTGGGAGAGCTATAAGAAATTTTAAAGTTAATGATTATTCCACATATTCCAATATATACGGTGGTGTCTGATACAACATTTTTTAAAAAAACTATAAGATTTTCTACTACAAAAACACATCAGAAACATATATCTATGCTCAAACACTTTATTCTATTTCTTGGAGAAACCCTATTTTCTTAGCTCTTATCCTCTTAACTTTTCAACAGTTACACAAATCCTTTAAATTTGAGAACACTTATGACTATAATATATATTTATTAAAATACATTATCAACCCTAAGGATGTTTAGTATTCATTTTAGTTAGCTAATTGGGAGAGACACCACAAAAATCAGATGAATTGTGCGGCATACCTATACAACTAGAGAGACAGGTCATGACATTTATGATCAATGGAATTACAAAAATGCCTACTTAGGTGAAATAATCATTTTTTCTTGTTTTTCATAAGCCATGTAGAAAAAATCAGGTGAATAGTTATTAGGAGCTTAAGAGCTTAACAAATGGACTGATTTAGGTTTAAAATGCATAATCCTATTTCAAAGTTCATGTATTTAGCCTCCATATTTTCCAGAATTTTAACAAGCACCCTAGAACTGCATGTTATGGCCAGTCATTGAAAAATAACATTTTGAGAATGTATTCTTCAAAGTAATTAGGTTTTCAGGAAAATCCACTAGTTGAGGAAAATATTATTTTATTTTTCTTCTCTTTTCTTGGCAATATGATTAAGTGGCTATTAAAAATAGTAGGCACATTAATTGTTCTATATTTAGGGAGAGCTTCGTATCTCCAGTTTGGCCTTGGGTTCTTGAAATAATTTACCACTCTACTGATTCAATAAAAATATATCTATTCTTTATTGTTCTAAGTTCTGGGAATAAAATAATTAAGAAAACAAATGCCCTTTTCCTGAAATTCCATTTTATCCTTTCCTATTCCACCCTAGACTCTTCCCTTGAGTATTTTTAAAAAATACTTTAGAATTCTGCTCAGGTATTATATATTCTGGAAACTTATGAACCAAAATAAAATCTTAAGGATTAAGGATCCCCCCACCAGCTGACTGAAAGGACTCCCTCTTGGCCACGGGGATACCCTAAAACTGAGTTGCTGGCCATGGGAAGGGAGGTCAGACATGCCTCATCCTGCCCATTCCCTTCTTGTAGATATCCTGTGTGACTCATTAACAGGCCTAAGGTTATGAAAGACAAAGCTTAAACCACACCTGAAGGTCATCAATTTACTTCACAGATCACTTGAGTCTTGGTACATGTCCAGCAGCCTGTCTTTGATTAACAGACTTCCTTAACTTAAAATATTCCAAGCCTTTAGACAAAGCTTCATTTCTTTAACCAATTATACAAGTCCAAGAGTCTTTAAACCCACCTGTAACCCAGCACCCCCTAACCCCACTCCTGCTTTGAGATGGCCCACCTTTTCAGGCCAAACCAATGTATGCCTTCCATGTATTGGTTTATGAATTGACCTGTAATTCCAGTCCCCTTGAAATGTGTAAAACCAAACTGTAACCCAGCCACAGCGAGTCCACTTGCTCAAGGCTTCTTGGGTGTGGCTCTGGGCCATGGTCCTCAAATTTGGCTCAGAATAAACCTCTTTAAATTATTTTACAGAGTTTGGCTTCTTTTCCACTGATAAACATTTTCTTGATCCTCCAAGCACTCCTTTCCCTGTGCTTCCATAGTATTCTACTTAGTTCTCTTGTAACATTTTCCTCCTGGATGGTCATCAGCTATATTTTTGTCTGGCTTCCCTGTACCCACTATCTCCCTACTAGTGTCCCATAAGCAACTGGTGTATTTATTCACCATGGTGGTCACACTGCCTAAAATGTGCCTAAAACAATCTGATCTCCATAAATACTAAATGAATGAATGCCAATTAATGTGAGATGGTATCTCCACCTCCCAAGCCTTTATTTATTAATAAGTCCAGTAAACAGACATAGATACTATAGAATTATAAATGCAGCATTGTGGTAGGCACAGCGTCTAAGGAGAGAACAAAGGAAGGTCAACTGATGGGTCTTGGTGAGCCACGGTCCTCTCAAGGGAGAGACGATCTCTACAGCACTAAAGGGCTGTGTACATGTAAAGGGAAACACAGTCAGTGCTTTCTGAGGATTGGATTTTCTTGACACCTTACCAAAACTGTAAATAGATTTTCCTGTTTGTCTTTACTCAAAAAGTATTGTGGAATGCCCCACTCTGAAAGACAGGCAAGAACAGAATGTCTCTCTATTTCAAGTTAATCAATGTTTCACTGTAAATTGAACGAATAAGTAGACAAATATCCCACACCAAGGGCTAAATGCCTGAAAGACAGAAGCTTATCGACTGTCACTTTTGTCAAAGTGCCCCAATTTCACACTCTGGCACTCTTTCTATTATGGAAGGGAAAAGATACCAACTTGGAACAATGATCAAGAGAAATGCAGACTGAAATGAACCTGGTTTTCATAACTTGTCTTAAGAACAGATAACTACACGCAGAGATTGGAAATTCACATTCAAATAGAGAGAGAATGACATCTACTGGTTGAGAGAATTTGGCCTTGTGGACAGCTGGCAATGTTCTTTCTTTATCAACTTTATGTATTTCCCTTTCTTCTTAGACAATAATGCCAATTAATGATAACGGGAATTATCAAAATACAATGGGGAAGAAATTGACCTACTATCTGTGCAGTTCTTATAATAATATAAGAAAATTAACCTTTAATTGGCTAGCATTACAGTTAGGAGTATTTTACAAATGCCTTTAAATGACATTGATTCTATTTCTGCACATATATAAGCAGTATTATTTCATGAGTCTCTTGTATAAAACTGTCAACATTTTTCTTATAAATGAAAAATAAAGATTGGAGTGTAAATTTTTTTATCATTTTTTCTAGTAATTAATGGAGCTTCCTACACTAAAAATTATTTGCATCCCTGAAAATAATTATCAGGAAAAAAAAATCTGTGTGACCTTGGGTTTGGCAATGAGTTTTTAGATACATCATCAAAAGCACAATCCCTGAAAAAATTGACAAGTTGGACTTCATTAGAATTAAAAATTATTCTGTGAAAGACACTGCTGAGGGAATGAAAAGACAAGCTATAGACTGGGAGAAAATATTTTAATTTGTCCTTGAATCCAAACAGGCTACACTGAAATTCCTCTCCTTTCTGTAAGGTGAGTTAAAGCCTTTTGTGGCATTTAGACATACTCTTGGGTGGTCACAGCTGAAGAGAAGGCTGCAATCTAAGGAAGGATATTCATTTTTGTTTTAAATAAATACTTAAGATGAGAAGCAAAAAGCTCAAATACTAACATTTATTTTCTTATATAGTAGAAAGATGTAGTTGAAACAAATTATTTTAGCAGATATTTTGCTTTAAACATTTCAGAGCAATTACACTTTGAGATAAAGAGAAATCCTCCCTATTTGGGTGACATTAAAATGAACTTAATCATTTAATTTCAACCTTTCCAGCATTTGTTTCCTTTTCATAAATAATGTTAAAGTGTGCACATTCAGATCAATAGTTGCACTCTTAACTACATAAATTTAAGTCAAGCATCACTGTGTCCTAGCTCATCTCCACTTCTCACATTTACTCTACAAGTTTCAAGAGTTAGAATTACATTCTTTGCTATGATTTTCTTCAAAAGCCAATTGGGGAATAAAGGGCTCTTTTTAAAGTCATATCAGAATAAAAACATGTACAGCCATGCATTGCTTAACATCACAGATATGTTCTGAGAAATGTGTCTTTAGATGAAGTCATTGTGTGAACATCATAGAGTGTACTTAACACAAATCTAGATTATATCACCTATTACACACCTAGGCTGTATGGTATAACCTATTGCTCCTAGGCTACAAACCTGGACAGCTTGTGACTGTACTAAATGCTGTAGGCAGTTGTAACACAATGGTAAGTGTTTGTGTATCTGAACATAGAAAAGGAACGGTAAAAGTACAGTATTATAATCTTATGAGATTACTGCCATCTATGTGTCCTATTGTTGACTGAAACGTTATGCAGCACATGATTGTATAACAAACTAATTGGCTATGGTTAGAAACAGGAAATCATGTCATCTCTTAATCATATTTATAAAATTAGACTTACGAAGGCTGATCTAAATTTGTTAAAAAGCAGCATATTGATTTCAAATAAATGTATCCTGAATTCAAATATGTGAAAAGAGAGATTGATAGGAACTAATTAGAAGGGAGCTAGCCATACTATCGCAGATTTATAATTTTAAAGAAGAAAAGAAGAAAATTTAAGACACAAAAATTTAAATTAGTAACATGGAACATAAACGTACTTCTACAGTCTTCAAATTATAAGAGACCTTTGGCTTCCAGTATCCTGAGAGACTAGATTCCCTGAAAACGGCCTTTGAAGAAATTAAAGGCAATTTCCAAGGGGGGATGGGGTGGAGATGAGAGAGGAAGACAGAGATGACACCTGTGAGTAGTACATAATTCAGGAGGCAATTGTGAATAAATGCCAGTTCTAGGAGAAGATAAGGAGACCAAGCCTTAAGCTCCCTGACAAAGGAAGGGGGAGCCAGAGGCTTTCATGGAGAGAGCTAAAGTGGTCCCAGGGTGTTATCAACTCCTGACTCTCAGAAAAACAATTGCCAAATCCTCTCTAAAAAGAAAAATTGTCCTTAATTTAGACATTTAGAATTCCCACAAATTAAGTTCAGGATATGAGATAACGTTAAAAAATAGTATGTAAAGAAAAAAAAACTTTTTTAGTAGGATTGACATCAAAAACAAAAACAAACAATAGGTATATGCTTTCAAATATTTAAGATTTTGGCATTGCCAAAGGGAATATCTAATAGCTATTGCTGAAATATATTTTAAAGGATGGAATCACAAAGAGAAACAAGCAACAGGATACTATCAAGAATGATCAGACACATCTAAAAGAAGCAAAAAGAATTTCTAATGCTTATGAATATAATGATTAAAATAAAAAAACTCAGTGGACAAATTAAAAAACAGATTCAGAACTAGTTAAAGAGAAAATTATTGTTCTAAAATATACATCTAAAAAAAATTGCCAGAGTAGAGCAATAAAAGTCTAGGTGAGAAATATGAAAGAATTATTAAGGGAATGTATAGACCATTAAGAATAAACATATATATACAAATGTATATGTATATAAAATCAGAGTTCCATCAAGAAAGAACAGAGAAAATGGAGAGAGAGACAGTATTAAAAAAAGTACTGGTTACTTTTTTTATGACTAAGGAAAGATATAAAAATAAAATACTAAACAGTACAAATCAAATGAGACCCCAAATTAGACATATTGTAGTGACACTGAAGGGCACAAAAAATAAATAAAATATTAAACTCAAGCAGAAAAAAAAAATCAGACCAATTGAACAGCAGTAAAAACATAAAAACAGCATACTTTTTGATAGCAAATAGTGAAAATAAGAAGACAAAGACATATATGTTCAAAAAGCTGAGAGGAAAAAAAAAATCTTCCTAAAATTGTATTCCCAACAAAACTAGCTTTCAAGAACAAGAGTAAAAGCAAAATGTTTCAGACAAACAAAAAATATGACCAATTTTACCACCTACAAAACTTTACTATAGAAATTTATATATCTACTTTAAAAAGAAGGAAAACAAAACAACCTCCCCCAAAAGCCTATGATACGAGAGGAAAAATGACAGTAAAAGTACTCATGAAGATGTATGTCTATCTAAACCAGTTATTTTCAAATAAGGATGATATTAACCCTCTCAAAGAATATTGAGAAATGTGGAGTGAGGGGTAGTTTTTTTTTCTTATGTCATAATTATTAGTAATTATACTTGACTATATCAATAGTATCCAGCAGAAAGGGCTAAGGATACTAAATATCTGTCAATGGAGGCACAATCACACACAATAAAGTTGATATGTCTGTTATAATTAAAGGGGAATGACAAGATTACCTTTAACACTTGCTGAAAAATGAAGCACTTCAGTTAATATTTCATTATAGTATTATATACATTTGTCAGAAAAATCATTTTTCCAAGTAACATTTCCTTTTATTTTTCTTAGCATAAAGAAATTTTATATTGATATCACTTTAAAAATATTTAAAACTGCAAACTTTAAAAATTACACATAATCTTACTATTTCAAAAATAAAAGGGCTATCAACATTCTATTCTATTTCAAATACCAGCATATTTGAAAAATTAATTTGGGATTTTATTACACATGCTATTTTTCATCTAGTTTATATTTTATTTTATTCTTTTTTTTTTTTTTTCTTTTGGAGACAGAGTCTCGCTCTTTTGCCCTGGCTAGAGTGCCGTGGCATCAGCCTAGCTCACAGCAACCTCAAACTCTTGGGCTTAAGCAATCCTCCTGCCTAAGCCTCCTGAGTTGCTGGGACTACAGGCACCACCATGCTAATTTTTTCTGTATATTTTTAGTTAGCCAGATAATTTCTTTCTATTTTTTTGTAGAGACAGGGTCTCACTCTTGCTCATACTGGTCTCAAACTCCTGAGCTCAAACAATCCACCCACCTCAGCCTCCCAGAGTGCTAGGATTACAGGCATGAACCACCGTGCCCAGCCTTTATTTTATTGTCATCAAAATATTTTTATGTCATACATTCTCTCTCATGCCATTGAAATACTTTCCCAGTCTCTAAGGGCTGCTTACTCTTCCAGCATTTGATATATCACAACTTATCTAATCAATACTCTAATATCAAACATCTAGACTGCTTCTAGTATTCACTGTTTCAAGAGATGTTAATGTTTCTTACCTTTATTGCTTTTTCTTGCCCTCAAACTACATTTCCTTTGGTTATATTGTCTCCAGAATTTTAGCAGTCTTATAATTGGTTGAATTTTAATTACGGGTACTTTGTTGTTTCACTAACATGCTATTGGATCCACATATATCTAATTGTCAGGGTCAAAAGTGAAACCTTATTTTTTAAATTTCCTTATTTAAGACATAATTTGTCACATTTTGATACACCCAAATTCCCTGTCTACACACGTACTACTTCACTCAATAAGGTAGTTTTGATTTTGTGATACACATTTTACCTGTTATTTTTACTTTATAAGTTTCATTTAAAATATTTTAACATTTGCACATGGTTTTAAAACCACAAGAACAACGAAGATGTTTATACCCCATTTAAAAAAAAATACAACTAATTTATTTCTCAAGCATGAGACCAGAGTGAAGGGTCCAGACTGGTGGGGCTGTTCAGCTCCACAGGGTCAGTTAGGGATGTGGGTTCTTCCCTTTGATTTTTTTTTTTTTATTTTTTGTTGTTGTTGTTTGTTTGTTTGTTTTTATTTTTTTTACTTTTAGTTTTATTTTGTTTGTAGTTGACACATTATAATTGTAAATATGGTAGGGTAGAGTATGATGATTTGATACATGTATACATTATGTAATGATCAAATTGTGATAACTAGTATATCTATCACCTCAAACACTCATCATTTCTTTGTGGTGAGAATATTCAAAATCCTCTCTTTTAGCTATTTGCAAGGATATAATACATTACTGTTGACTGTAGTCACCCTACAATAGAGCACCAGAACTTATTCCTCCTGTCTTACTGTAACTTTGTATCTTTTGACCAATCTCTCCCATCAACCCCTGTCCCCTACTCTCCCCAGCCTCTGGTAAACACTATTCTACTCTGTACCTCTATGAAATTAACTTTTTAAAGATTCCACATATGAGTGATTATGTGGTATTTGTACTTCTGTGCTTGGCTTATTTCCCTTACCATGATATCCTCTACATTCATCCACATTGTTGTCAGCGACAGGATTTTGTTCTTTTTTATGGCTGAATAGTATTCCATTGTGTATGCATACCACATTTTAATCTATTTATTAAATATTTGTTAATAGACATTTAGGTTGATTCCATATCTTAGCTATTATGAATAGTGCTGCAATAAACACAGGAGTGCAAATATCTCTTCAACATACTGATTTCATGTCCTTTGGATATATTCCCTGAAGTAGGATTGTTGGATCATATAGTAATTTCATTTTTAATTTTTTGAGGAACCTCCATACTGCTGTCTGTAATGGCCATACTAATTTAAATTCCCACCAACAGTGTATAAGAGTTCCCTGTTTTCCACAACCTCACCAGCATTTCTTATTTTTTGTCTTTTGATAATTTACTTTAATGCCCATCCCCTGCCATGTTATAACACAACTTTCCCACTATGAAGCATTTAAATAACAATTTTACTGAAATGTAATTTACATAAAATTCATTCTTTTAAAGTGCACAATTCGGGGGGGGGTTTAATGTATTCATTGAGTTGTTCAGTGACAACTACTATCTAATTCTAGAACATTTTCGTCATTCCAAAAGGAAATCTCATACCCATTATCTGTCATTCCCCATTGTCCCCTCCCTCCAGCCACTGAAAATCACTAATCTACTTCCTATTCCTTTAGATTTTTTTTCTGGACATTTCACATAAATGGAACTGTAACTGGCTCTTTGAACAAAAATTCCTTTTTGCAGTTATCTCATGTTTCAATGCCCAGGCCAGTAAGATTTGCTGACCAGAACTTTGTAATTTTCTGTTTCATTGATCCCCTCCCTTTTGAGTTGTTTTTCACAATGATGAACCCTCCTTGCAGTAATGAGATAATCACAAGGCCCTATACTACCACATTGTTCAGAGAAGTCAAGATAAGTGGCATTCCACCACAAATCTTGCTGAAGGACCCACTGAACAATCTATTCTCCACAGCCCACACATGCACAAGTCTGAAAGGATGACTGATATTAACCCCTAGCTAATTATAGTACTAAAATCTCCATCCAGGGAGGAGTTTATCCAACATTTTTTGATCATGCAATGTATATGGCAGTATGATTTCTCACTGCGCTTGTGTGCCCTGCACTCTGCCCCTAACATGTAATGATGCTCACTCGCTTCACGCATTATTCATTTCACTTCAGGAAAAACCCCTGACCCTGTCAGTTGGGGAGGTGGCTTTGAGGCAGTCCTCCCACCTCCTGGTTGATGTCCTTTGCGATAAATTTCCTTTTCTCTTGGATACTCCTCCTTGTCTCAGTAATTGGCTATCTGTGTGGTGAGCAACTGAGTCCAGGAAAAAACCTCCTTGAGACTTCATTAACAGAAACGTGCAATCAATAAAATAAATTGATTAAAGAACCAATCCCAACATCATAAAATCTTTATTAAACTACTGCATGGTATACTTATTTATTAATATGCTTGTTTTTCATAAAGTCTCGAAGACTATCAGCCAGTTTCACTTTACAAGTGAGGAGAATCATGACTGGACAGTAAAATGATTTCCTCAGACCATCCGGAGTGAGAGTCAACCCTGATCTAATTCCTACTTGGGCTTTCCTTTTGCCATATGATGCCATGTGCACCCTATCATGAGAGGCCAAAAGACAAACCAGGACACCACAAAAGAGGACCTGAACCTGTTCTATTGCTAGATAATAAGAAATTCATCAGCAAAGGAAGAACTAGGGATGAGGCAATGGGAGCTATCCATTTTAGCAGACCCATCAATGGTCATAGGAACAAAAATGCTCAGGTGAAAGGCATAAGCCAAAACTATCTCTTTCATGCCTAAACAGTTTTTTCCAGTTGCCTAGTTTCTTTTGCATGCACTTATTGTACAAAATTCATTTTTAATTTTTATATTAGACACACTTTACTGTGTCTTGATTTGTTAAGAGGCTGTCAAGATGACCAGATTCCTAGCACTGCCATTTATTACTGTTGGAGCAGAGTGGGTGGGTGTTGAGAGCTTGAATGTCTATGCTGGACACATAGAAAATGATATCTTAGAGGCCCTATAAGCAACAAGAAATCATTGAAATTTGAAAAAGATTATAAAAATGCTGAGAAAAAAAATCCCTGTTGTTAGATATCTGAACTATAAAAATTATATAAACGCTACTTCATTTAGAATAAAGTGTCCCCAAATCTCAAACCTTATATTAAAACTAATTCAACTTTAATCGGCAGCCATAAGCAAAGTTTCCTTTTATATGCTCCCAGAAGAATTCACTACTTTTCAATTTCTACTTATAATCTAAATCCTTTCCTTCCCTTCCTTAATAATTCAGTCCTAAATCCTTTAAGCAGAGTAAAGCAAAATAAGTGTTCATGCATTGGCAGGGGGGAAACGTGGTGGCCCAGAGAAGGGTGGCGTAAGATGTCTTCGCAGGTGGAAAGCCCCAAGCAAGGTGTTAAAGCCTGAATAGGGTAAGGGGGGCAAACCTGAAGAAGGGTGGTAGTAAATTCCAGAGCCTACCAAGATGATAAGGGCATCCATGGTGGGGGAGGGGAGGCTCAGTGTAGCCAGGCACTTAGGGCATAACTTGTGTAGGACAAGGAAATCATCCCTATGAGGATCTGGTCCATCATGGTGTGAGCCCAAGCAGAGTGAGGAGGTGTGTATATAGTGTGAGCGGGCATCCAGGAGTGGGAAGTCAGAGATGACCAGAGTAAAGAGGGCATCAGCAAGAGAAGGGGAGGCAATGGCAAGATTAGATTGGTTATACACAGGGAATTGCCCACATTAGTAAATATATAAGGCTAATAGGATGGTGTCTTCTGTCAGAGAATGGAGCTACAAATATGCAAAAGAAGAATCCTATTATGATCCCTGTCATGGTGGGATTGAAATTGGAATTATTGGCATGAATTTGTGGTTTTTAACCTACAGAAATAGATGTAGAAATAAATATAGAGGTCAGTGTATATGCATGTATGTGTTCACCCAGGTGACCAGATGGGACCAACAATAGCCATAGCAATAAGCTTACCTAGTGCCCAGCTTCGGGTTTCTAATTACTATTCTCCACTAAAAAGAACTTGGACTCTTTGTAGAAGTGACTGCTTCCAAAGCTGAGGCAGGAAAAGTACAAGAGGCACCTGGGACATATTTTTGCCCAAATGCAAGCAAGTACTTAAGGAATGATCAGGCCGAGTCAAAAGGACACAGGGAAAGCTTGAAGGGCTCTTGTGAGCCAACTCAGAGGCCATTGGAGTAGCAAAATAATCAAACTAATGCATCATAAGGCATTGACAACAACAGGAAACCGCTGAGTCCATAATTTGATGGGTAATGGGATAGATTAGAAGTAAGGTCCCATAAAATATTTATTAATTACAAAAGAAAAAAGAGGGACTCGTAGACACCAGCTTAACTCAGTGATCAAAGTGAACATCATTAGTTGTGCTGCAGATCAAAATCACGCGCCAGCTGACAGGGTGCAGGGAGAATGGACACCATTATTTCTGCGATATTCCTACCAAAAATCCAGAATTTAATATCGGTATGAATGAGCAAAAGATAGGCACAAATTGAAGGACATTTGAAAAAGTTATCTCATCTTTAAGTGTCAAGGTCATGAAAGTCAAGAAAAATCTGAGGAGGAACTGTTCCAGAGTAAAGGAGAGTAAAGATTCATGACATGTAAATGCAATAAAAGATTCTGAACATGATCCTTTTGCTATTAAAAATAAAAATTCTGGGACAGCTAGGATAACTAAAATAGGATTAGAGGATTAATTCATGATACTATGCCTATGTTAGTTTCCTGATTTTGGCCGAGCACAGTGGCTCACATTTGTAATCCTAGCACTTCGGGAGGCCAAGGTGTGAAGATTTCTTGAAGCCAGGAGTTGGAGACCAGGCTAAGAAAGAGTGAGACCTCGTCTCTATAAAAAGAATAGAAAAATCAGCTGGGCATAGTGCCGTGTTCCTGTAGTCCCAGCTACTCGGCAGGCAGATCCAGAAGGATCACTTGAACCCAAGAGCTTGAGGCTACAGTGAACCACGATGATGCCTTGACACTAGCCTGGGTGACAGAGCAAGAGCCTGTCTTAAAAAAAAAAAAAAAACCTAATTTTTACACTTTATTGTGATAATGTAAGAGAATGGGGAATATTCAGCAGGTAGGCCAATGTTTGGTTGTTTCAAAAGAACAAAAGACAAATTTCAAAACTACAGATACCATAGGAAAAAGTCTAAAGCAATTAACTAAACACAAAAAAATGCAGCAAATACATATTCAAGTTTTAAGTGGTGAGAGGGCATCAGGTCAGCCTCTCTTAAATGTTGTGGGAATAAAATGTTATTTGTACTTTCCTGTAAATTGGAGATTGTTTCAAAATATTTTAACATTCCAGTAAAAAAGGATCTGAATTTTAGATAAATGGTAACATTCGTTTCTTTTCATCATCTTCAAAAGCCAACATATTACCTCAGCAATTGAAAATAGCTTGTAAGTCTCAGGAAGATTGTCTTTTTTGATTTTTCACACCTGAAAGAAACAAAACAGAGCCACAAAATAATTGGGGCTCTTCTTTCTCAGCTTCAAGGAGACATTTGATCATCAAAGCACAACTTTCTTTCTGCTTCTTGCATAAAATTTTGCCTGCATATCTGCCAAGTATCTCCTGAATTCAGCACCTAGAACATCGTCTGGTGCATGGTAATAGCAGAAATAGTAGTCATCACAGAAAATTCTTAAATATTTTTTACTATGTACCAGTAAATAGTGCTCTCAGTACACAACACATCTTTACTCATTTAATTCACACAACAAGGCTATGAGATTGGTACTAATACTATTCCCATTTTACAGATAAGGAAACTGATATATAGAAAGAGTAAACCACTTGCTCAAGATTATGGAGATGGTAAAGGCCAAAGCCAGAGCTGAAAGGTAGAGTATTTGGCTTCAGAGTCATGTTAAATAAATATCTGTTGATTAAAATATAATAGACTTACTTTTCTTATAAGTAGTTTATTAAGTATGAAAAGGCTAATTCTCTTTTTCATGTTTTTACTTTTTAAAATCTTCCTTGACATAATATAGCTCTGATTTCTAAAAAAAAAAAAAAAATATCTGCATTTAAGAGGAAAATAAACCATACTGTGATAGTTAATCTTATGTGTCAACTTGACTGGGTAAGAGATGCCCAGATAGCTGGTAAAACATTATTTCTGCATGTTTCCATGAGGGCATTTTCAGAGGATATAGGTGGTTGGGTGAGTAGACTGAATAAAGAAGATCCAACCATACCAATGGAGGTGGGTTTAATCCGATCCCTTGAGGAATTGAATAGAAGAAATAGGTGGAGAAAGGGCAAATTCACTCCCTCCCTTTCTAGAGCTGAGACAGTCATCTTCTCATTCCAGCAGACAACAGACCTCCAGGTTCTCAGGCCTTTGGACTGTAGGACTGGCACCAATGGTCTACCCATTTCTCTGGCCTTGGGCTTAACAAATGAACTGATTTAAGTTACACCATCAGCTCCATTGGTTCTCAGGCCTTCAGACTCACACTGATTACACCACCAGTTTCCCTGGCCTCACAGCTTGCAAACAGCATATCATGAAACTTCTTAGCTCCATAATCACGTGAGCTAATTCCCATAATAAATGCCCTCTTTTTTATCTATATACATCTTGTTGGTTCTATTTTTCTGCAGAACTCTGAACAATACATATACATATCATATTAAAGTTTATATACACAATATGATTCATATCTCTAATAGACCCATTCTTTTCTGTTACTAAAGTTACAGCTTGTAAGTAAATAGAAATTTTGAAGTTGAAACATTTTATTCATTTTTTCTTACGAGCTCACAGATTCAACTAAGCCATTTAAAACTAAATTCTAGAAATGCTATAACATATTAGTTCATTGCTTCAATAAATATTAGTGAACAAGCATGCTACACCAACTCTATTCTGGATACTAGACAAACGCTTGCAAATAGGAATTAGCCACTCATTAAATTAAAAAGATCATATAGAGATCACACTAATAAATTCAGTTTTAAAAATAATATACAAAAATTTTCATTCATTCATTCATGCATGCATGCATTTATTCATTCTTTCAAAATATATGTATTCTTTACTCTGTCCCAGAACGTGGTTGAAGGTATGAGGACAAGCACAATGACAAACAAGAGCAAAAACAAGCTCAAGCAACTCATTGAGGAAAAATACTGAAAATGGTATCACAAAATATAAAATATTTTTTCAAATAAAATAGGAATGCTTGAAGTCAAAATACAGGTTATAGGTGAGCTTAAAGATTTTTTGATTTGTAATTGGTTAAAGAAATGAAGCTTTGCCTAAAGGTTTGGAATGTTTTAAGATAAGGAAGTTTGTTAATCAGAGACAAGCCAAGGGACCTATATGAGACTCAAGAGATCTATTAAGTAAATTGATGGCCTGCAGGTGTGGTTTAACCTTTGTCTTGCATGGCCTTAGGCTTGTTAATGATTTAATATCTCATTGTTACAAAGAGTAACTCCAAAAGGGAGAGACCATAATCAGGCACGTCTGACCTCCCTTCTCCTCATTGCCAGCAACTCAGCTTTAAGGTTTTTCTAGGGTCCCCTTGGCCAAGAGGTGGTCCATTCAGTCAGTTGGGGGGCTTATTTTAGTTCACACTGTACAGAACATTTATGAACACTTTAAAAGTAAACTAGATCAGTAGGTTCACTAAAATAATAACAAGGGTAGCTATCATTTATTGAGTACTTACTGTGTGACTTAGTGTTCTAATTTCTATACAAAAATTAACTAATTTAAACCTACGAATACCCTACAGAATAGAAAAAATTATCACATTTTATAGGTGGGAAATTGAGACATAGGCTCAATGACTCCTCAAAGTCATTCACATAACAGTTGGCAGGGCCTGAATTTTAGTTCGAGCAGCATGATTTTAGAGCCTGCACTTTTGATGTACTTTTCTCAGAAAAAGACACAATTGAAATGCTATTGGCAAAGTGCAGAGTACCCTAGAATTGCCCTAGCATGGTGCCTTACACATACTAAGCGTACAATAGCTATTTCTTGAGCGAATGAATGAATAGCCTTCTAGCTACTTCTATTATTTTTACCTCAACACCTTTACACATGTTGTTTCCTTCACCTATTTTCCCTATGTTTTTTAAAGAGAGTTCTTTTTGAACATTTAGATCTGAACTTGGATATTTTCTCCACAGAGAGACCTCCCTGACTGCCCTTCCAAGATACCAACATGGACAGCAGTCATATAGCCCAGACATATATCCATATATGTATTTAGGCATATACCACTTTTAAGTCATGAAAGTCATCTACTTTATTTATTTGCTTGTGCCTTGTTTGTTTGTTCCCAGTATGATATAAGCTGTAGAAGAACAGGTGCCCTGTCTATCATGTTCATAACTCTGTGTTCCTAGCAGGCTTTTAGTACATGTATGATGAACAATTGGACAGATGGATGGATGGATCAATAATGTATCTGGATTCTAGACAGGCATTTGGTCATAAATCTTACAGTGTCCAGACGGGGTACATGTATTTCCAGCTGGTTAAATTACTAAACTCCAAAAACCTTGATTTTACCAAAGCAAGAATAGATTAGAGAAGTTCTCTAATTGCATGATAGAGGGTTTCATCTTTGATTTAATACTTTTCAAAAGTTTGTATTTTTTTTTTTTTTTGGTCAAAAGCATGGATGTAAAATTTAAAGTCTGTAAACCCTAACATAGATGCTCAAAATATTTTATATTCAATTATTTTTATTTGATGTTCTAATATTAGTAGACAATCTCTAGAATCATTTCCAGGCTCAAAGACATCATCATCTCGATGTAGTGCAGGGTAAGGCATCAGATATACTGTTGTTGGTGGTTTTTGTAAGTGTATTCATCTATGTGTGACCAAAAGCTAAGCAACATAAAATAATACACAGAAGAAAAATTCTTTAAAATTGTTTTGTAATGGCCATGGAAGCCTAAGTTGTTACTTTAGTAACATATAAATCCAGAAATGTTATGGAAAAATAAGTTGTAGTTTAATAGCATGTATAAATTTTAGAGTTACAGCGCAAATGCTACTTTATAGGCATATACTAAGGATTAGTATATGACAAGGTATGAGAGCTCCTGCTTTAAAAGGACACATCAAACAGATATTTGAATAAAATTTTCATTCTTCCCTAAGCATGAGCTTACCTAGTTCTTACGTCATGTATAAAAGACAATATAAATATAAGGAAGTCTGAAAATGTAGGTCCTTTCCTCTCTCTATTTCCTACTTTTGCCATCACTTGGTATCCTTAGCTAAGAGCAGGACAGGGCCCTGAATTCCAGACATTTATTCTTCTCTTCCATAACCACTGCATGCCCAATGCACACACACACAAACACACTCAACACATTTTTTCTTATCCTATATAGCCATTTTGTTGGCTATAATAAATGGAGCCATCTAAAAACGGCCTTTCAACTGCAACATCTACTGATTTCAGGCAATGTGGACAGCTGTTCAGAAAACTATTTGCAGACAACGAAAACCTTTTAAAGTCTCCAAGTCACACCATCATGGACACTTTCCCTATGCCTAATGCGAGCTCGGCTACCTAAGGCCACGTACATTTCAGGGCCTCGGTTTCGTCAAAATGGAAAGACTGCCATCTACTGAATTGCAAGCAACTAATTTGGAATATTGATTCAAGTTTGATTTGATCTCTTTGTATTAAATTCTCTTCCTATTGCAGACATTGCTAATTCTGAGCCATTCCAGGGAGAAGGCAAGAGGATGATTAGCATGGGGCTGGTGACTGGCAGTAGATCAAGAATAATTTCCACAAAGCCACTTGTTGAATGATAAAGTAATAATCACGTAATTCTCAGTTGAACTAGATTATGGAATTAGTAAAAACAGCATAACAAATTCCTTAGGATAGTTCCTAATAAAAATACAGAGATTGTATTGCCCTATTCACCTTTTCTGCCTGTAAAGGCTGTTAACAAGATTTTCCTTGCTGAAACGGTAAAATCAAAACAGTCATCTACCAGGTAAAAAAGAAAAGGAAAGAAAAACCCCTATTAAATAAAAAAGAGACAAATTTACATAGATTTCTTATGCCTTTCTGGGCTTGCATCTTCATTGCATGTCATCCTTGCCTCTTGTTATCTACAATTTCACAAATCTTACCACATACATAAAAGTAAAACGTTTCCTCAAATTTCAGCTTAGGGGAAGCAAGAAACAGTCGAATTTCTGACAGCGACAAGGATTGCTTTTCATGGACCACAACAGAAAAAAAATTTCTTTTTTGCATTAAACATGATTATCTGAGTTTAAAACAAAAATTAGTGTTGAGAAATAAGATTGAACATATTATAGAAAATAGTGGATCACCTTTAAATTCGTTACTCATGAACGTTGGTTCTTTAGCTAAAACAGAAAGAGCACAGATGCAGAAAATACCTAATTTACAGAAAGGTCACCAGAATGATGCCAAACAATTTCCAAATACAAATAAAAGCTTGATTAATGGCTTAACAGCCAATGAAGCTCATTTAAATTCACCCATGGGGGGAAAAATGTAATTTTCAAGCTAAGCTAATAAAATCTCACTGTTTCTAGGACTAAATTAACTTTATTAACTTCATTGTTTAAATTCATGATTACCTAACATTTAGAATGTATTTACTATTAAAAATTCAACAGTTTGTTTCATTATTTTAATAAGTCATTAATCAAGTACTAAAAAATTACTAAAGTAATCCTTGTCAATTTGTTAATGCATCAGTTTCTTTGGAAATGGACTTATTTCTGCCTATATACTTTAATACTATTTAATCATTATTGTAAATTTTCAACAAGTGCATAAGTTTTGCATAAAAATAAATCAGAACTCTAAAGTTATTTCTGAAAAGCCAAAGTACTATATTTGCTACAAAATCTCTAAGGATTCCACTTTCCCAAAAATGAAATGCACGTAGATATGGAAGTTTTCTTTTTGATAAAAATACTAAAAGTAGCAGCACAAATTATTAAGACATAGTATTATAATACCTTAGGACATGTATACTAAAGAATTTAGGGATGAAGAATTATATGTATTTAACTTAATTTCTAAAGACTCAGCAGATAGGCAAATAAAGCCTATCTGCCAGAATATTTGCTTAACAATCACAACAACAAATAACAACAATTGTTAAATCTAGACTTTAGATATGTATATATTCATTTTTCTTTCCTTCAATTTTTACCAGAACTTGAAAATTCTGGTAACACATTTGGGAACATAAAATAGCAGAGTTTCTGTTTTTTGTCTTTGACTAATGCCCCGTCTCCAAGATGCCATTCTTGAGTACCATTGATGAGTACCTCAGTTCAAACATCTCTTTGCCATCACGCTCTAACCCCAGAATCGATGATACCTAGAATATGGATATATAACATATCTGTAAAGATTTGCCCTCCACAGATATTCAGGGCCTTATAATTGTTAGAAACCCCAAATATGTTGAAAGTCTGGTCAGTTGTTATGCAAAGTAGAGCATCAAAATGAGTAAAGAGGGTTGAAAAACACGTATTGAAGTTACCAGTCAGAGTTGGGTAACTATCTGCCTACTAAAACAGCATTCTCATCACTTAGAGTTCTTTCAAATTAACAGAACCTTAGAAGTAACTCTGAAAAATAAAGTACATAAGTACCTCACCACATTGATGCATAGGTACACCAGGGCAGGACAGATGGTAATTTTAAAAAGTAATACCAGTTTCCACCTCTAGAATGTAAAAAGGAGGAGCTCTGCAAACCAAGAAAACCAGTGAAACATTTACAAACATTTTTTAAGACTCCAGCAATGGTCCTAAGGGCATATAGCAAAATGAAGGAACATTTAATCAGGAAAATCTACTAAAATCCATTAAGAACAGTAAAAGTCTATGGAATCTGAAGCATGAGCTTCCTCCTTCCTCTCCCAGAGCTTAGTATGATGGAAATTCCTTTACAGTCTGGTATAGCCATGAACACAGGGCTCCCTCTTTCCCAACAACCAATCAAGAGTTATGGTATTTTGGGAATATTTTCAGTAGGAGCATGATGTCAGCATCTTTCATTCCATGAAGCCCCCCCGTTTATGTTTTCTTTTCAAACCAAATTGTTATCATTTTATTCATAGTTTTTACCACTGTTATTATTTAACATTGGTTTTCTTCTCACACTAAAACATAAAAGCCACGAAAGCAGAAAACCTATCTGTTTTGTTCCTATACCTTGAATAGTATATAAAACATGGTAGGCACTCACCAAATATGTATATATATATAATGAATGAACATTACTCTCCCATTGGTTTCTAATTTCATTTATCTGTGTACCTAAGAAATTTTGAGAATATGTTGAACCTACACACTTTTATGAAGATGTCTCATGGGTGGAAGAGGAGTTGGTGATAGGGAGGTGCTAGGAAAGGGTCAGGAAACAGTTGTTTATCTCAAACCTTATTTTTTTGAAAGACAGACATCATTATTCCTGAGAAAACTGAGAATATAACATTGACTGTCTCTTTGCTTTGGAAAGAGTCTCATCAAAGTCTTGACCTTTGGAGTACATGTCAGACATAAATGATTTACTTAGGTTAGCAAGATTCTAAGGCTTCATCTGGATTTTCTATTTTCTTTTGTGATATTTAGGTTCCAGAAACATGACTTACATGGTTGCCATGGAAATGAGTGAAATGGTGAATCATGAAGCTTTTAGAAGTAAGAGTGCTGCATAAATTTAAGGAAGGGCTATTTTTATTAATATTTTTTGAAAACTATTGGTAAATCTCACAGTACAGAAGATGCTACAGAAAAGAAAAAAAGAAAAGCTGATTATTCTAGTTCTAACCCACACTGCAATGTAAATGCTGTGAAAAATAAATACATTGCTGCAATGAATATAGGAAGAATTATTCTATATTCTGATTTCACATTTTATATGTGAACATATTATAAGCCCTCTGAATCAATATGACAATTCACTTGTACGTGTGTGTAGCTTGTCTAATCTCAGCCTCATAAAGCATTTCCTCTTTACTTTCAATTTTAGCACACAGCTTTTTGTTTAAAGCCCAGGTGGGTTTTTTTATTATTATTAATAAAAGCTGGCATCTTCTAAAGTAAGAAGAAACAAGTGTAGATCTGTGAACCTAGTAAGACAACTATAGTGGGGAACAAGGTATGAAAAGTTTCAAAAGTATTGCAGGAAGTGTTTATTAACCATTGTTTAGAACAATAAAAAAATCCATAGGATATAATCAGATTCTCCAGGTGGAAAATAAGCACCAAGGAGCAACAGCTTTCAACTGTCTATGGTATGATTTTAATTACATTTTAATTATTTTTGGCTTACATAAAAACTTTCTTTCACAAATTAATTTTAAATTGGCTTTATTCAGAACATATGCAATAGCTACAGTCAATCAATGGAATGATTTCCAATCATTAGTAAGAGAGTGGATTGACATTATACAGGACCATCCAAATTCAACTGAAATTGTTCACTGCTTTTAATGCTGCTGACTAGTATGAAGACTGTTACCATATCTGAATGGTGTTTATTGAACAGGGTATATTTTCATTTTTTTTCCAAAGCTAATTTTTAGAGTTTTTTTGGCAATGTTAGAAAAGAAGATAACTACGAAGACTAATAAGCAAGGTGCAACCTAACTATAGTTCACTAGTTTTCTGGATGTTAAGCTATAATTGCCAATTGGAGCTTCCTTAGCTCCAATTTTAGAGTCTAAAATAAAAGTTCATTTTCAATTTAAACTTTTAAGCCCTGGATGGTGTTCTGAAAGTCCTTTTTATGAGAACTGAAAACTTTCTTCTGCACTAAGTATATGAGAATTTAAGGGTTACCTTTAAGGCTCCTACAATTATAACTTATTTGAACTTGATGAGTTTCATTTATCCACCCAAGAATATTATATTATAAGATAGATAAATAATACAAAACACATTTTCCTGTTATGGAAGGTCAAGAAAAGTAATTTTCTTTTAGTGGTAGAGAGAAATATTAGGAGATGGAGGTAATGTTCAAAAGATCGTGTGTAGTGTTTGAAGCTACCTGCCATACAGAATAATCAATAACTAACTGGAAAGACCTTCATTTGATCATTCATACCTCATTGCTCATGAGCATTATTAAATATTCTCTTGGTTTCTCAGCAGGTTGTCTTTGAAGTTGCCACATGGAACATTTTTCTGCATGAAGGATTATAATTCACAAAAAATGTGATACTGATGGGTAGCTACAAGATAAAAAGAGGTACAAACTTACACATAGCTCATTAATTGCTCACTGACCTTAGGTAACAAGATTATTTTTATCAAAATATGCTTGTCTCCTCTCGAGAAGTCAGTTTTGCCGAATGGCCAGCCACATCCCATTGACCACTCAGTTGTACTGGACATACAGAAAACATTTAAATTATGGCTGCACAGTACATATGAGCAATTCACAAAGAAGCAAGGTGTATTTTCTCATCCAAATATTTTTTGTCAGAAGTTATGGTAAATTAATATCATTTTATTTATGTATGTCATATCTTCCAACAAAATTATTAATGAAAACATTTGCTGAATCAAAATAAAAACTTAGAACCACTGAGTGCCATGAGTATCAGTGCTTTTAAAACTTTCAGATTTCCAGCAAACATGAAGCAGAACACAAGTGTTGGCTCAAAAACGGAAATTTTATGCACAACCACAAAAAAAGAGTGGTTAAAAGCATTGAAATAACTCATGTTCACAAAAATCCAAGATGCTAAAGAAAATCTACAATTTATGAAGGAGAATGAACCCTACATAACACCATACACATACATACATTTATTTATTTATTTATTTTGGAGACAGAGTCTCACTCTGTTGCCTGGGCTAGAGTGCCATGGCATCAGCCTAGCTCACAGCAACCTCAAACTCCTGGGCTCAAGCAATCCTTCTGCCTCAGCCTCCCGAGTATCTGGGCCTACATGCATGTGCCACCATGCCCGGCTAATTTTTTCTATATATTTTTAGTTGGCCCACTAATTTCTTTGTATTTTTTTAGTAGAAACGGGGTCTCGCTCTTGCTCAGGCTGGTATCAAACTCCTGACCTCGAGTGATCCGCCTGCCTCGGCCTCCCAGAGTGCTAGGATTACAGGCGTAAGCCACTATGCCCAGCCCATACATTTATTAAAATGATCTCCAAAACCAATTCTAAGGGTAAGAGTGAGATGAAATTTACACAAAGAAGTCAATGCCATGATCCCTAAATAATAATAAATCTTTCATTCCATACAATGTTCCCATTCAGTCAAAAGGCATTCATTAAAATTTACTATGGGCTAAAACTTACAATAGTAACTGAGACTACAAGGATAAATAAGCCATATTCCTTACACTCAAATCCTGGGGAAGCCAGGCACATAAATAGATTGCACTACTGTCTAACAGAATCCTGCTCAGAGAAACCAATACCTATCTGGGGGAGCCAAGAGAATGTCCATGAGAAGGTGATATTTTAGCTAAGTCTTGATAATTGAGTAAGAGTTTGCTATACAGGGAAAATACGATTAAAATCTCTGGAAAGAGCACAGGTTGGGAAAAAGATTGGAGTTTTGAAACTCAAGGGTGATCTAAGAATCATGACAAAATCAGTGTTAGAGAGCATAGAATGCAAAGGTCAATATGGCTAACATAACTGAAGAGGGATTTATTTGTTCCCATATTTTTAACATTTATAACATGGTTAAAACAAGAAGTAAATATTGGAACACAAATGCAGCTAGAGTAGGAATAACACTAAGGAAGTTAATCAATAAGCTTTGTAATCAATTACATTGGCAAATGAAGGGCAAGACAGAAGTTAAAGGTGACACTAATCTTTCTCACATAGATTTAAAGTGAAAATGCCATTAATCAAGATAGGAAATAAAAAGAAGGAGCCAGAATGAAGACCATGAATTCTATTTTTGACATTTTAAGCTTGAATTACAAAGTCATTGGGTTGAGTTACAAATACAGAAGGAGAGGGGTCAAGTGCAGGAGATGTTGGAATAAACAGCTCTAGATGGTACTTGAAATCTTGGGAGTAAATGTTATCACTCAGGGAGAGCAAGAAGAAAAAGAAGAGAAGAAAACCAAAGATATTAAGGAATGAAGGAGGATGAAGAGAGGTCAAAAGTTTAGAGGAAAGCTAAGGGCATGGAGGTGAGGAGGTGGCAGGTAGTGAAATAGAATGATTTTCTGAAAGCCAGGAAGATTCCTCCAGGAAAGAAAGGCAGGAGGATTGTGACAAGACTGTAAAAAGCTGAAGAAAGCTCAAAGATGAAACCATCGCATTTAGCAAATGGAAAATAAGCCACTGGACTTTGAAAGAAGACTCTCTGTATAATAAGATTACAAACAGGGTGTCCGTGACTGAAGAGTTGGAATGAAATGATGATGCGGAAATTACTACTAGGTCTAGAAGTTCCAGCAGAGTAGAAGAGAGCAACTAAATGGAGTCTAGTAATGTTGTTAAATGTGAGTGTAGGTTTATTGTTGTTTTATTATTTTTTTTCATAGGTGGAGTAGCAAATAGGAATACCTAGGTGTGCTTTTAAACAAGGAGACTTTTAAACAAAATGCTTAAAGAGAGAGGCAAAAACTAATGCACTAAGTCCTAAATAATTGGTAATAGAGGCTTAATTTTAGCAAAAGTAACAAGAGCATTGTTTACTCTCAGAGGAGAAAGAAAGCTGCAATGGCACATGGAATGTTAGTTATATTTCAAAAACAGGAAGGAGAAAAGAAGTAAATCTTGTACCATAATAGCTTCTATTTTCTTTGAAATGTAAGTGTCTCATCTGCTGGAAGGTGTCTATCAGAAGGGGAGGAGTTGATGAATCATATTGTAGTAATAATAGGTTTGTTAATCTAGTGATTAGAAGCATGAAGATAAATTGGTTTGGGTATTTTGGTTAGGAAATCTATTAAATACAAAATGATTCACAGTGGCACAGTTGGGGGTTAAGATCAACATCTGAGTCATTTTCTATACTGACCATATTTAACCTCCCTATCACACACATACACATGCATATGCATTCAACTCCAGTTTCTATGCATTTGTCTAACAAATGCAAGGCATCCAGGTTAGGAATCCAGACTATAAAACCTCTCAAATCTTAGAAAAATTAGTTGATTGACAAAATCAAAAGAACATCAGGTTGCATTTGGATGTGTGTTGCATTTGTATAGAGCCATATGATACTTAAAATAATGAGGACACTTAACCTAGAATCTGTAGCGTAAACAAGAGTTGTTGGTCTGAGATTTGTATACAGATTTAATTGTCTTTTTTTAAAAAATTGGTTTTTTACCTGTTTTTTATTTGTTGTTGTTGTTATACTGTAAGAAGAAATTCTGGAAAACTAGTTGATTCAAGCTCATTCCTTTAACACAGAGTTAAGTCACAAATAGGGAAAATTATCCCAAAGCTAGAAAAGGGCAAGACAGATTACTGGGTATCTTTCAGGATCATGCTCCACATTGTCTAGTGGACACCCTGGAGATTATCTGATTCTGTAAGCTGAACATCTTGGTTTGACTTTCTATTGAGTATGTTATTTTGCATCTCTCTAGTGGCAGAAACTAACTTGAAGAAACCTGATAAGAATATAAATTATTCTTACCCATAACAATGCAAATGAATTTTGTCTGGTGAAGATCTAATTGATTTATGCCTTGTAGAATAGATAATAAACATGACATTTTATGTCTTATATGATATTAACCAGTTTTGAATCTATTATATTAGCAAGTTTATGTCTACATTCCTGCACATATAGGCACACACACACACACACACACACACACACACACACACACACACACCAGTTCTCCTAGTTCTTCTTTGAACTGGTTTTAACATCTTACTGGTTCCTTCACTTATTAATGAGTTAAATAAAATCTTTAACATGTGTTAATTTTGTATTTTTAAAAGAGTAATGGCTTATTTTTCTAATATTGTGCTTTAGCACAAAGTAGTTAAGTGAACTGGATAACTACATTTGTAAAATATCTGTCTAAAATCTTGACCTCCAGGTCTTCCAACTAAACCTCATTATATCATTGTCAAAGCATAAATAAAATAGATTTAAAGTCACAGTCTCCCATTATATGGATTCACCATTTGAATATATTCATTTTTGTCAACCAAAAATAAAATTAAGAAAAATCAACTTAGAATTATACAAATTTGTATAAATAATAGAACCTTTATTTTGTTGAGAAAGAAATGTTATACACAGTGAATATTAGCTAAAATGTTGAAGAGTATATCCTTAGTTACTGTGGAGCTATTTTTACAATAAAACCTTCACTTTGTCTAACAAGTTCCCTTGAGAATTAAAAGAAAAAATACATTGAAATGGAAAAAAAATGTTGAAAATTTTAGCCCAACAACTACATGGACTACCTTTACATTTTGGGGTAAATGTTCACAATATATAGTTAATGCCTTAATTTTTCATGTAATGAAATATAAATTATTCAATCTCTTAGTATTTAATGTAAAATAAAATATATGTAAAAAGCTCTTTAAAAAAGCAAGTATAAATTAAGGAAATGTGAACCATGATCCTTTTAAAGAAAAGGTATAAATTTACTGATCTTAATTCACTGGTGCCATGGAAATGACTTATTTTATGAAGTTCACTTTAGCTTAAAAATAAACATTTTCATGATTCAGGGAATGTATTATTCTAAATACCCATAAATGTTGACCTTCTGTAGTTAGTGATTCATACAGACAGACTCATGATCAGAATAAGCCATTTACATAAAGACCATATCAACAAGAAAAACCTAAACCACTGTATTATTTGACTCTAAGCATATGACTGTGCAGATGAAGCTTTCAGTTCAAATGTGGAGGACAATGCTGAGTGCAAGACCAACATACTCCATTTTTTCAACAATGGGGATTTTGCCTCCATCCATGTTTTAATAATTTAGTATAGATTAAGTATTCATAATCATGAAGAAATAGTGACAATATAGTTTGAAATGCAAAGCTTATTATATAAAATATAACAAAATGCCAAATGAATAAATATGAATATATTGGTGTATATATGTATATATAAATAGTATATATACATGCACACATTTCTGTGTATGTATACATGTACAAATATTTATATGTGTGTGTATGTAGCAAAAAAGACTGGAAAACTATAAACATTTATTCATACCATTTATGCCATCCAAGAGCAAAAGAATTACTTCTGGGTTATTTCTGGAACTTCCAACTCCTAGTAAAGTCACTGGCACACAATGGGATTTTAGCACATTTTTAAAGACAAGAAGGAAAGAAAGGAGGAAAGGAGAGAAAAAGAAAGGTGAAAATATGCCAAAATTTTGAGAGAATTCTATTACCCTCCTTATTTTTCCTCTATTTCCTCATCTTTTCTACAATATTTTATTAAGTATATATTATTTCTAAATAAAAATCAATAAATATTCTTAAAATAAAAATGTAATAGTTTAGAATTAAATACATCATAATGTCCATCCTCTTTTAATACCCTTTGATAAAATGTGGTTGAAATTACATTTCGAAAAAAATATATTTTCAAAACTATGTTAAAAACACAAATACTTATAAATTGTGCCTGTTTAAAGCTTTAGTCTTGGTGTTATAGAAAATATAACTTTTAAAACTATTTGTCTTTGGATAATTAGAATAATAATCAACATGGGTTTACAATGTAAGTATTAATACAAATTGCCTAGTTCCATTACTTACTATGGGTTTCACCTTGAACAAGACACAAAGTACTTACTTATCAGAGTGTCTGGAATTTCCTTAATAAAGGGAGCTCAGTGAAAATATAGCTATTAAGAGGTATCCAAAGAAATTTTTAGTACAGTTATCTAAGAATGAAAAGGATTATCAGTGGAAGCACCATAGCACAATAAAAACAAATTTATACAATCACAAATTATTTTATTGCTATTGTAAAAATATGCATTCATGCCTTTTGAAAATAAAATCTTGCTCAAACTGCATTTTTCTTAGAGCTGCAGAATATTATTATAATAGTGAGCAGATGAAGCTGATGGTCTTATTAAACTCACAGCTGCAGAGGGTGAATTACTTTTTCTCCATGTCCATGGCCAAGTATAGCTTCCCTGTTTGCTTTGGACAGTTTATATAGGAAAAACAAAGAAACAGGGCTACTTAGATCCATCCCAAGCAGTTTAAATACTACACATTTACTTACAACAAATTGAATCTTTCCTTGCAAAAACAATGGCTGATTTAAATAAAAAGTATATCTTATTAAGAGCCACATAATGAAGGTAAAGGCGTGAAAAGAATTCCTGTAAATAAAGCCTATCCAAATCGATTGAAAGGGAAAATGAATTTCTCCCTTATTTATCTATAGCTACCTAAAACTTATCAAAGGCAAAAGAGTCAATTGAAAGTAATTTTTTTGAGTTAGTTACAAGAGCCTTATAAGCAGAGTGTGGCACATCAACTTTCCCTCACCAAAAATAACTTCATAAATAAATATCCTGAGGTTAGAAAAATACTATCACTGCTCAAAATATGGATCTCTGTCTTTGGGGTTTATTATAGGTTTTATTATCATTCTCTTTAATTTCCTGCAGCTAACCTTGGTGCCCCCAGCAAGAATATTAATCGAAATTCTTAGGATTTAACGACAGTTTGTAGATACTGTAATAGTGCTGTTTAAAGTGACTTTAACAATCCAAATGTTTAAGGGACTTTACAAATGATATTAACTCTACCAATTAGTATGATGGCAAGGTTGAAGTAACTGACTGGAATCTGTTTTATTACCAAGAATGCATAATATTTGCTGAATCTAGTCACCTCTAGAATATTGAATACATCCCGATCACTGTAGCTGCATTGGTTTCATCTTTCTTTGTTCCTATTACACTCATGAGGAGCAAGCAGCACAGAGTTTAGCACTTAAGAGCATGGTGAGGTTTGGTCTGGTTTCCCAGCACAGTTCAAAGCCATGAGAGGGAAAGCTTCATGTTTTAGTCCTTTAAATGCATCACAATTCCCCATAGATTGTAAAACGAGTTTGCTATGTGCCAAATACTTTCCTAGGGGTCTTTGCACGTACTACCTTATTTAATTTATACAATAGCCCCATGAGATGGGTATTGCTGTCATACCCATTTTTTCCAAATGGGGAAACTGAGGCACATTCAAATTAGAAGTTAATCCTAAATCATCTGACTCCAAAACCTTTCCTGTTGTCATTACTGCATATGATCACCTAGTAGATACCCAACAAGAACTTAGGGGCAGAAGGAGAAGGTGAGCTAATCTCAGATTTGTTTCCTAGTAACTCAGCTCTAATGTCTCCTCATCCTAAAAAAAGGAGTGAGTATAAAATAACTAAAAGGATATAAAGGGTAGTGGAATTAAATTAATTCTAGTCAAGTTTATTGAAGGTACTTTGAAAGTTAAATTTTCCTTTATCTGGCATTCAAGTTCTTTTAAAAAAAACTTTTCATATTGGAGTAATTTTAGACTCGCAAGGAGTTTCAAATACAGTACTGGGAGTTCCCATATAACCTTCACTCAGCTTCTGCAATATTAACATCGTGCCTAACCATACGACATTATTAAAACCAGGAAACTGATGTTCATAAAATACTATTAACTACAGGCTTCATTTGGATTTTATCTGTTTTTGCATGTGCTCATTGTGCGTGTTTGTAGTTCTATGAAATTTTATCACATGTAGAGATTCATGTAACCACCACCACCATCAGGATTCAGAACAGTTTTAAGACCTTTTATGTATATAATGTGCCCAGCACAAGCACCTACTTCTTTCAGGTTAGACTTCTTACTGATCTCTGCATACGCCATCATCTCTCAACTAAGTAGAGTGCTTTTGGTCCACTGCTTTTACAGCCACTTCCTTTAAAAAAATCACCATAAATCTATTTTTAAATTTTGATAAATTGTACATAAATGTTTTTTTTGGATGTTACATTTTGTGGAAATGTATATGCTTCATTATCTCAAGTTGTCTGAAACTCACAGATGTGCTGAACTGTTGCCAGGGAACTGTTTCTTATAGCTACTAATCAAATTCCTAAAAGACAGAAAGGGTAAGACCTCACAAATACATTTTTGTTTTTGTTCTTAATGAAGCAACTAAAACTGTAGAGTTATGCAGATGGAGAGAGACACAGTATCATATGTATGGACACTCAAACATGCAAAGGTTCTTAAGGAATGTTTTAGTAGAACCCCTTATTTTATAAGATTATAGAAGATGCTAAGAGATTTGTCCCCATCACACAGCAAGTTAGTGATTTAGCTGGGACTAAAGCCCACTTGTTTCCAAGCAGCGTACTTTCCATTACACCTCCCCGGCCTTTTATAACTGAAAAGAAGAAATGTGTTGTACAGGATAACTGCTGAAAAGTAGCAGAGAACCTCATAAGAATCTAACTTCAAAATCAGACCAGGCTTAGATTAAGCAGAGATTTATATTAATAACACTTAAAGATTTGTAAGAGAGATGCCTAATTACACATGACATTAAAAACTTTCCATTTTCATTTTAGATTTGGGAATATTTAAATTATCTATTTTAATTTAAAGTAATTTTTGATGAGCTGTATTAGCTAGGCATGTGGTCTGCTCATATTTAAACTGCAAGGAATCATTGAAATGTAATAGGTGGATATGCAACATATTGAACCAAGCATTTAATTATTAACAAAATTTATGGCAATTAAACCTGCAAATCTAAATGTTGTAAGAATCATCACCTCCTTTTATACAAATATACCATTCTTAAAACCCATTTCAGTTCTGATTTCTCCGATGTCTTAATTAGTTCATGTTAGTCTAATTCTTCTCTGACCTACCCTACTACTTATAATCAATATCAAAGAGTTTAATAACTGATTAAACCTTTTCATATTCTTCTTTTCTATGTATTCTCTTACCATTATGAAGAGCACTTTGGATAGGAGCTGATGGTAAATGTTTTTCTTATCCAGACTGGCCACAAAGCAAGTGTTCAATAACTAAATCCTAAATTATTTTGACAAAGGTAATGCGTAGAGCAACTTATTCTATATAAACTCTGAAAATCATCTATCAAGACACCAACTGAAAGGAAAATTAATATTCTGAAAGAGTTGATAAACTAGGACTAAACATCTGACAATGAATCATCAGTAATTTATGCAGAGAGTAGCATTACAAATGTTACCTTGCACTGCACAGTGCTTATTACTTTACAAGGATGGTGAGGAAAGCTCTAGATAAAGCTTTAGAAAAGTTTCAAGCTTGGCCTTTTGTTCCAATAAGTTGCATGACCTTGGGGGACATACATAATTTCTTTGGGACTCAATTAAGATTGATCTCTAAAGTACTTCTAGCTCCAAAATATTATGATTTTATTTAAGTTCTAAAGCATCCTTTACCTATACAGAAAATAAAAGGAATTTAATTTATAGCAGAGCTTAGAAAACCAAATGTTTTAGATTATCTCAGTTTCAATATAACATAAACCCTATGCTAAGTTAATTTGTTAAAAGCTATTTCAGACATAAGAACTGAATAAGGATCCTAAACTTTTGTACCCCCACAATATGCTGAAATAAGAATAAAAAAAAAATTTCTAAAAAAAAAAAACTGAATAAGGAGAATTCTGACGGTTTAAAAAACAAAAAACCTGGTATCAGCTGACTTGAATTTAAGACACTTCTTGACCCTTACTAGTTATTAGAACTTGAGGAAACTGTTTTTTTCTCTCTCTCTCTCTTTCTCTCCTTACTTGTTATCTTGTCTATAAATAGGTGGGGGGGTAGTGACGGGGAATGAATACTCCTTAAAGCCCTTTCCAAATTTTTTATCATATTGTGGGAGAAAGGTGTGACATTTCAACACAACCACTATCTCTGAAGGTTAAAGAAAAAAGAGAACTAAATATAGTAAAAGGAGAGAGTATGGACTGAATTAGTCACAGGTCCAAAGGGGAATAGAAGAGGTGTCGTGACCCACAAGAGAGACAAGAGGGTGAGGCTAGACCTGCAAGAAGGGTCAAATCAAATTAGAAAAGAGCTAGAAAGCTCTCCTGAGAGACAAAGTGCATGTTAATTTAGTCCTGTAACCAAGGCTGCCTGCAGATACACACACACACACACACACACACACACATATATAAAAGAATAGCCCTGAAGAAAAGTTGTGTAACATATTAGTAAATATATCATAAGACGTAATACTATATTTAGTATTTAGTATAGTATTATAATATATATTTATATTAATTATATTAATAATACATATTCTAATATACATAGTATACTAAATACTATATATTTATGATACTATATATTATATAATCTTATATATAGTAGTATAGTATGGTAACATATTACATAATAGTATTATAGTAATAGTACTATTATATAATAGTATATACATGCTTATATATTATATTTGCTATTTAGTACAGTATTATAATACATGTTTGTATTATAATATATAATATATTATAATCTTGTACTAAATATTATATATAGTACTATACATTATAATACAGATAAATTATATAATATGACATTTTCAAATCTAGCCCAGACTTCTGAAGTGCAGATTCCTATGTCTGCTTTCACTTAGATATCTCACAGCCATTTTAGCCTCAACACGTCCAAAATCAGAGTGACTCGGTTTGTCCTCTCACACCCGTTCTTCTTTTAGTGTTACGGTTCACCCAGCTGCTCAAACTGCAAATTCCGGATTCCTCCTCTTCCCTTACCCATCTCTGACACCCAATCCACGGGCAGGCCCTAACAGCCCACCTCTGAAATGATCGTCACCGTTACCTTCTAGTCAAAGTCACCGTCATTGCTTTAAGTATTCCAACAGACAACTTCCATTCCTTTTTCACTCTAACCACCCACGTCCTCTTTCCAGCAGTCAGCATAAACTTGTACAAACATCAATGAGATGGTCGCTATTCTAAGTAAAGTCCTCAGTGCCTATTGTTTACCACACTCAGCAAAACCCCTTATAATTTCCTATCGGTCTCTCTCCCTCTGTACCCGGGCTGGCTCTAAGTGATCAGTCCAGGAACCCCAGATCCTGGAACAGACCAACCTCATCTTCCTCACAGGAGTTTTGTGCAAGCTGCTCCCATCCACTTCCCTTCATGCAGCCAGTTCCTTTCCATCCTTTAGAGTTGTTTGATGCCAGCTTGACAGAGATGCTTTCTCTGACTACCCTACCAAAAATGGCTTCCCTGTAATTATTACCTAAGTACTTTATTTGTTTCCTTCATGGCATTTACTAGATCGAACAATTATTTAACTTATCCATCTATTTATTTTTAATCTTTCTTTTCTCCAGGATATTGAATTTTTAAAGGGGGAAAACAAATGTCTCATTCGCCATTGTTTCCCCAGTACTTAATACAGTGTCTAATATAAAATAGGTGCATGGCAAATACTCGTTAAACAAATATATGGTGTGTTGGGAAATTTTCTCATCAGGAAATAAGTTGAATTTTCTCATGAAAACCAACGACAAAATTAAATGGGTTTATGGGCATTTTATCTAGTTTCTTCTTTGTCAGATTTATTCCCCAAAGTAGGGGAAACTTGAAAGGAGGTAACAGAAATTGTTCATGTATTTTCCTACCACTTTGACGATTTGAATTTGTGTTTTTATTTCACGTGACTCAACACTTTCTTAATCTATTTCATGTAGATATTAAACTATATCCTTAAAGTTTTGAAGAATCTGACATTAGTGTCCTCAACATTCCTTGATGGTTTTCCTGTAAAAATAATTTACTGCAGTTCAGAGTTGCTGATAACTATCACTTATACTGTGAAAACTATGAAAATGTTATTGGATATTTTGAACACATATATACACAGTATTGATGTGTACGTATAGGGTCATATAACATTAACGTCCCACAACACTTATCTTTTGACAGCTATGTAATTACTTCTTTAGGATAAAAATTAATTTTCTAAGGAGACTGTGGAATAAATTAAACTTCACTTTAATTTGAATCTTATGTGATTTTATTTAACTCAACATAGTGTTTCCAGCAATAAAAAGTGAAACCTTTATTAAATAATGGTTTAATAAAGTTGTATCTACATTTATAAGTTATAATTAATTTTAGATAATCTTATATTCTCAAAGAATCAGTTTTTGTATAAATAAATTAAAATAAGTGGGGAACAAATAGTGAAACCAATTAGCCCCCTGGTCAAGGTAAGGAATCTATGAATAGAAATATTTACCTTTGCTTAATCAATGTTTTCTTTTGCCTCAGCCTTTCTGACAAGCCAATTGGATTTATATAAGGTAACTCTTTCACCTGAATTAAGAACAGCTGAAGGAACATACAACTTTATTACACGAACCCTCCTACAAAAAAAATCTAACTTTTTTTAAATCTACCAATTAAAACTAATACTAAGTTGCAGAAAGTTGTTGAGAGTTAATTAACTCCTATAGTCTAAGTAGGAGCTGATTATGAACTGCAAAAAACAGGGTAAAACCTGTGAAAAAATGCCTGAGGCATCTCAGATATAAGAGTGATAACAAGTAGTCAGAGAAAGTTGTCTTGAATTAGTCAATTTATATTTTGGATCTGGGGAGGAGAAAGCATTATTTTTTTGTCATTGTTCTGATAGCTTCACTATTTAAAAATAGAAAAAAGTCAATGCATTTTTAACCATTTATTGTGAAGGACCCAGAGGTGCACTTGATTTATAGACATCTGCAAAAAAAAAAAATAAGATTCTAGAAAGTGGCATAGGACTAAATATAATACAAGGTAATATGCATTCCCAACACAGCTGCCAGAGTGAGCTCTTGGAAAGGTGACCCAGAACCTCCTCTGTTCAAAATCCTGCCTTGAGTGGCTCCTTCTCAGTCGGATCAAAGCCAAATTCCTTAATGGAGACTTCAAGGCCCTGCTGATGTGATCTTCTCCCCTACAGCCTCTCCATGGCCACAGCATCCCCACTTCCCTCCTCCCTCACTCCTCACCAGGTACAGGGCATTCCTTGCTGTTCCTTAGATGTTCCAGCCACACGACCACCTGAAAATCTTCCTATCAGCTATTTCCTCCACCTGAATTCTCTTTCTTTGGTATTCACAAAACGAATCTGCTACTTTCTTCACAACTGTGCTTGTATGCCACCTTCTCAAGGAGTACCATCCTAACCACCCCATTTGAAATTTCAAGTTGTCTACCCTGGTACACTCTCAATACCTGTTCCCTGTTCAACTTTTTATTTTTTATCCCCACGACACTTATCACTTTCCAACATGTTATAGAATTTACTTCTTTATCAGACGTGTTGTTTGCTATCTGTCTCCCCTTACTGGAATGTAAGCTTCATAAGAACAGGGATCTTTACCTATTTTTTCCCAAACACCTACACCAGTGCCTTGTACGTAACAGGCACGCAGGACATAACTGTTGAGTGAATGAAATAATAAAGCTATGATTTTTCACCATTAGAAAATTAAGTCTGGGCCGGGCGCGGTGGCTCACGCCTGTAATCCTAGCTCTGGGAGGCCGAGGCGGGTGGATCGCTCGAGGTCAGGAGTTCGAGACCAGCCTGAGCAAGAGTGAGACCCCGTCTCTACTAAAAATAGAAAGAAATTATCTGGCCAACTAAAAATATATATACAAAAAAATTAGCCGGGCATGGTGGCTCATGCCTGTAGTCCCAGCTACTCGGGAGGCTGAGGCAGTAGGATCGCTTAAGCCCAGGAGTTTGAGGTTGCTGTGAGCTAGGCTGACGCCACGGCACTCACTCTAGCCCGGGCAACAAAGTGAGACTCTGTCTCAAAAAAAAAAAAAAAAAAAAAAAAAATTAAGTCTGTGGGAAAACAGCCTGAACCAGGATTAAAAGCCAAAAAGAACTAGAAAGGATATAGAACCCCAGGCAAACAAGGAAGAAAAACCAACACTAGGAACAAGTTGGCTTGAAGTAGCTGGACAAAGCAACTCTAGAATGAGGAAGTTTAAAATGCTAGTTTAGCCAAAGCTGGGCTTTTTCTAGGTTGCTTTTAATTTCTTACATTCTGCAGTAAGCTATTTCATATCAGGAAGTCTGTAGTGCATAGTGACACCACTAAGCATTATCTGTGTAAGTGTTGCAGATGGCTTATTTTAAGAGAAGAAGAAAAGGAAAGTGAGGCTGCAAACCAGCAACCCAAGTGCCAGTGGCAAGAGGCTCGAGAGCCAACAAACCACTGTGAATTTGTAGTATTTTCCTCAATACTCTTGAGATTTTGTAAACTAATAAAAACAATTCTCTTTTCATCCAAATTGGCATGTCACCCATAACTTGGATTTTTGTGTGAAGCTCTGATGCTTTTTTAGTTTTCTAATTAGAACTGCTTCTCTATCCAAAAGTTGACTTTAACTTTAAAATTAGGCTTAGATAGATTTAGAAGCTGAGATCTGTAATATGCCCACAATATGAAAATTACTCATTCTCTGAATCTTTATCAGTGAATTTTAGTTGCCTTTTTAGATCGCCATAATAAAAATGAATTAAAGTCCCTAGAAATCTCATGAATATAGTGGGCAGGCAACATGAGAGACAGAAGACTAATGAGCAGACAAGATTCTAACACTGGTGAAAAAAGTGTGTCTGTTCTGCTATTTTGACAAATTATAGCTCTCTTCACTCAAAATTCCATTCTCTCTCTTTCCTCTCATCATCACCTGCCTATAAATTTATGTGCACAAATAAATTTGTATAAATTTCCTGGCTATAAATGTATTTATTTATTATACTTGGTATTAACTCCAGGCAAAGAGGTATATTGGGGAAGTTTTATCATATACAGATTCCAAAAACTTTCTAGTCTTTGGACCTGTGATTGTATCACTACCTAGGTCAAAGTTTTACCAGCCAGAAATGTGCTACCATCAGCTCTTGCTCTCAAGTAATACCAAATGAAATTTTCAAATAACCTGCAAAAGATTAAATGATTAATTCAGGTAAGTTGTTAATTTTCTTATCTTCAGACTTTATAATTAGTAGCGCCAGAATGCACCTATTGATGGATATTTACATCCCTAACAAGGCACAAGTGTTCAATAAGGCATCAACTAAATTGGAATCACAATTGATCACATTCACTCAGGTAGATAGTAAGCATTATAGCCAATAACTGGCAGTAGATAAGTACTGACAGTTGGTTTAGGGGAACTTCTAAATGATCTTAATTTTGTATTTATAGGAAATAGTCAAACTACTAAAGACAAATTAAAAATTAGAGAAATCCTCATCAGCAAGTTAATCATAGTACAAGCATCTATAGAATATTCTGAAGTAACTTAGAAAAGTGACTCTGTTCATGTAAGGACTTGGAAAGATATCCACTAACATATTTTGGTAAAAATTGTAAATAAAGAATATGAACAATATCCCATTTACATAAAATATGTATTTGTGTTGTCATCTAATATCAGTTATGTGTTGAGTACTACTTTGCTAAGCATTTTATGTGTATTACCTCACCAAATACTTATATTAACCTTATTAATAGGGACCAATAGAAACTCCATTTTATAAGTAAAGAAATTAATGCTCAGAGATTAAGTGGCTTACCTAACTTCACTCAGAAAGACAATGGTAGAGGTCAGACCAAATTCAGAGACTACATAAGAAAGATATGTTTGAGATATTGAGATATGCCAATCACCATCAATTGTTCTATCTGAGAAATAAAATTAAGGAGTAGAGGGAAAGGAGCAATTTGCATTTTCTATAATCTTGGTTATTTAAATTTTATAATAAATATGCATTAAGTTTAAAAGTACCAATTTTTGAAAAATACTTAACAGAAAAGCCGAGTGTTTTATGTGAAATTTTCTTAATTGTGTCTTGTGTCCAGGAAGAAAAGGATATTAACAGTTTTCCAATTCTTAGAGTGACTTCTCCTTCCAAGAATAACTTTGAGAACTCTCCTTAGAGGAAAATCATCTGTCCTAAGCTACAAGCATGCTTCTACTCTAAGGAAGAAGTGAAATGACGCAAATGGTCATGAATAACAGCCAGTGTGGGAAACCAGAAAAGAAACTATGACCAACAAAACACATTGGCAAATGAAACGTACCATCAGCAAAGTTCAAAGTGAATAGAATCAAAATGGCAGAGGCACACAGAGATCAGAAGCACATCCAGAGTTTTTGCAAACATCAGCCAGAAAGTCTTCAGATGAGATGAGTCCCAATTGCCAGTCAAAATTGAAGAGTCTGAGGAGCAAGGCTTAGGGACTATCAGATGCTTGGCACCTACAACAAGACAGTTTGTATCCCCTCATCAATTGCATTTATTCCCTTATTTTCCTGGCATTTGATACATGACACTCTCAGGCTGCTATTGGACAGGATGTGGAACAGTCCCAGCACTCTGAAAGGGGTGTTTCCCTAATGTGGATATATGTGGAAAGTTGAATTTTTTCTAGCTCCTCGGACAAATGATTTCTGAACCACGATGATACTTGAATGCTTTGTCTTTGATGCCTTGTCATGTTATGACTCAGAATTAAGCATTTTGCACACAATTCTGTCCACACAAATGACAACTAAGCATATATCTTTTATTCATTCATTGAATAAAGAACTACTGAAAGTTTATCATATCACAAGCACTGTGCTAAGTGTTCGGTATAAAATGAGGATCAAGATATAGAGACTTTGCCGTCATAAAACTTGAATGGTTATTGGGAGAAAGAGAATATTTGAATATTACACAAATAAATGTTAAATTTCAGCTGCAAAACATGATAAAATAGATACTTGAAGTTCAATAAGAGTATGTAAATGATGGCTAAGCTTTATTGATATACTCAATCATTAGAATAAGAATCATCCACATATTTGGGACTTTACCTATTGCCCAGGCAGAAGTTTGTTTCATTATTTAGATTTTTTTATTTCTAATGCTAAATAATTCCACACTAAGAACAAGATATATTTATTTATTCTTCCTAAATAGTCTCATGCCCTATTGTCTTATGTCACAACTATAATTAAATTTAAAATATTGAAGCAGTGCCTTTACTTGGAATTTGCGGTAAAAACATTTGTCTAACATCATTCAATAAGTGGAGGAGGGAAACTCCATAGCAACTGGGGCTTTGGGAGAAACTTGAGAAAAAGAATTGCATGATGACATTTAGTCTTGAAAAATATTTGTGAAAAGAAAGGTTTCCATAGTAACCAACTTTGTTGAGTCCACTGAACTCTATTAAAAATAAAGAAAGAAAAGGAGAAAGATGGAAGCGAAGGACAGTGTGAAGTCTATTGTGGCAAAATAAGAAATGCTGAAGTCAAGGACATTGGAAGAGGAATGGAAAATCCCCAGTTGATTATAGGTGTCCTTATCAAAGTTGGAAACAATATAAATATTGTGGATGAATAAATTGTAAATACAGTATATACAATAAATGGAATATTATTCACCCTTTCAAAAGAAGGGAATCTTTCAATATGCAATGGCATGGATGAGTCTTGAAGACATTATGCTAACCATAATCATCCAGTCACAGGAGGACAAATGCATGGTACTAGAAATGTATTCATATCTTCTAGTTATCCAGTTTGTTGACATATAAGGATTGCCTTTTATCTGTAGATTGTTTTGCGTAGTGTGGATGTTGACATATAATTGTTTATAGTAATCTTTTATGAATCTTTTTATTTCTGTGGCTTTTATAACGTCTCCTTTTTCATTTGAATTGTATTTAGTTGCATCTTCTCTTCTTTTTCCTATGCTACCTAATGGTTTGTTACAATAATGCAATATTCTGTATTTGTGTATATATTTGCTTTTACCAAGTTTCATATGCTTTTATGCTATTGTGGTTTTTTTTTTTATTTCAGAATATTACCAGGATACAAATGTTTAGGTTACATATATCACCTTTGCCCCACCCGAGTCAGAGCTACAAGTGTGCCCATCCCCCAAACAGTGCACCATTAGGTGTGAATATACCCATCCCCTCCTCCCACTTCCCACCTACCAGACACCTGGCAAATGTTACTACCATATGTGCACATATGTGTTGATCAATTATTACCAATTTGATGGTTAGTACATATGGTGCTTGTTTTTCCATTTGATCCAGCAATCCCATTACTGGGCATTTAGCCAAAGGAAAAAAAAGACATTTTCTATTGTGTTGTTCTTTATCATCATTTTATTTTGACTTGAAGAACTTTCTTTAGCATGTCTTGTAATGGAATTCTAGCAGTGATGAACTCCCTTAGCTTTTATTTGTACAGGAAGGGTTTTTATTTCTCCTTCAATGCTGAGGGAGAGTATTGATGAGTATAGTATTTTTGTTTTGTTTTTTTTTTCCTTTCAGTACTTTCAATGTATCCTCCCACTACCTTATGACCTGCAAAGTTTCTGCTGAAAAACGTGCTGATAGCTTCATGGGGGTCCCCATGTATGCAAAAAATCAATTTCCTTCTGTTGCTTTCAAAATTATTTTTGTCCTTAACATTTAACAATTATAGTCTGTCCCAGTGTATATTTCTTTGGAATCTTTTTATTTGAAATCCTTTAAGCTTTCTGGATCTAAGTATTCATTCCTTTCCCCAGAATTGGGAAGCTTGGGGTCTTTATGCCTTTGAATAAGATTTCTGATCCTTTCTCTCTCTTTTCCTTCTGGAACTCCCATAATGCACATTTAGTTTGTTTGGTTATATCCCCTAAGTACCTAGGTTTTCTTCACTCTTTTTCATTCTTTTATTTCCCATCAGACTGAAAAATTTCCAATAACCTGTTTTTGAGTTTGCTAATCTTTTCTTTTATTTGATCTAGTCTGCTTTTGAATCCCTTTTGTGACTTTTTTGCTTAGTTATCATATTCTTTTCCATGATTTCTGTTTAGCACTTTATAAATTTTCAATCTCTTCGTTGAAATTCTGACCTTGTTCATGCATTGTTCTCCGGACATCAGTAGCATCTTTATGATAGTATGTGATAAACACCGTAGTGACATAGATACATGAGCACTGACGAGCAAACGTAGATATGATCCCTGCTCTCATCAAGCTTGCAGTCCAATGAAGTGACAAATATATATTCATGAAATAGTCATAAACATAAATCTATGATCACAAAATCTGTAAGTTCTACGAATGAAAACTCTCACAGTATCATGAGAGCACAAAACTGGTGACCTGACTTAGTCTGAGGAGCTTATGGGGTGAAAGACAAGGAAGGTGACAAGGACAACACATACATTTCTGGTTTGCCCACCTTGACAGATTAGAGCATCATTTGCTGACATGGAGACACTGGAATAAGACGTGGTTTGGGGAATTGAAACGAGTGAGGATGAAGAAATGATGGATTCCATTTCCGAACAAGAGATATCAATATAGTATCCACGCAAAAGTATACACCAGCGTGAGAGGAGACTTTGAAAGAGTGAATATCTCTACAAAAAATCTTTAAAAGAAGAAGAAGGAGCTGGGGAATGACAGCATTTTCCCTTAGCTGGGAGCACACACCCTCGCTGCCCATTCATTTTGGAAGCATAGGCAAACAGCTGCGGCTGAAGTCCGGAGCTATTGCTCCTGTCTTGTCTCCTTTCACATTTGCCAATGGTGCCAGTCTGTTGGGTGATCAACCCTGTCAGTCCCGGCCTTAAAGAGCAGCTTGAGTCAGGAGGTAAATGTGGTTGACCTTCTAATTCACCCTCTTATCTTGCCATACTTCAGGCCAGGTATATTCCAGTACTAAATAAAATGCTAAAATTCTGAATTTTAGACTCCACCCAAAGGATTATAAAAACACCCTGTATCTTATGGCAGCACAACCTTAAACTTTTTGAAGACCTTTAGAAAAACTACACAACTGCCACTACTTGTCAATCAATTATGATTTTCCCTTTTCTTTTTAAGGGGGAAAAAAAAGCCTTTAAAAGGTTTGCAATTAGGAAATTTAAAAGCCAATCACTGGCCCCTGAAATTGGGATCAATACAGTAGCAGGAATATAGAATTTGAATGTACCAACAATCTGAGTTTTGGAAGCCAGCTGTCAGTGACTAGCTACATGGCTTCAAACAAGTGATGTAATTGTTCTGGGTCTCAGTATCATTATCTATAAAATTGGACTAATACCCAATTTTAGGTTTTTGTGATTGTGAAGCAGGTTCACTGTGCATTGGTTACCAGCTTGTCCGAGGCTGGTAAGACAGAACACACTCCTAATGCAACAGGTCACATGAAGTAGATTTACTACTTATAGACAGTCAGCAAGGGACAACAGAAGCCCAGGATTCATTGTGACCTGGAGGCAAGGCTCAGGGGATTGGAAGTCTTAACTGTGCATGGCCTGCTTGTAGCACAGTTGAGGGACCCTGAAAAACAGCCCCTACCCTGAGCTTTCTACCCTGGGGCAACATGACAGACTGGACTAAACCTTTGAAGGACATCTTATTCCAGGAGTGGACTGGTACAGAGCCTAAGCTGGTCTGGCTAGTTCTCCCTTATCTTAAGATGTTGTATTCCCAGCACATTCTACAGTTATTCTTAAAAACTGTAAGCAAGAAAGTGGGGAGAACTAAGTCAGTCACCCCAAGGCCGCCCAGACAACTGTCTTGCAGTGATAATTCTATTTAATATGATAAGGGCTTCCTTTTGTATGGCATTTGGAAGCTTAATATATTTGTAATCCACATTATTTTATAAACTAATTCATTTCTGCCTAATCATGTAGAAAACAATAGCTAGCATTTACTAAGTGTATACTGTGTATCAGGCACTTTCCTGTGCTTTATGAATATTAGTTCATCTAATGTTCACAAAAATCTATGGGGTATTTACTATTAATATGCTCATAATTTTTCAACTGAGAACACCGCAACACAGAGAGTTGCTTGGTCAAGGTCACATAGGTTATGAATTAGGGCAGTAGGCTTTGAATCTAAGCTGTCAGCCTTAGCAATCCAGACTCATATCCATTAGGCTACAATGCCAAGGTGGAAGATTGGAACGTCATTAAGAAGCAGATAGACCTGTGTACTGCACACCTCTTGTTTTAGGGTTAGTGTTAATGTTTGCAAATGTTTCTGTAAAATTGCAAGTGCATCCTTACTCAACCAGACTGGATGGGTAGAAATCCATGTTGCAGGGCAAGATGGAAGAGGTAGGGCAAAGGTTTCTGGAGTTTAGCAGGAAGAATGAATATTTTGACTAAAGACAAGCTCATGGCTTTCAGGTATATTGAAAGCACATTGAAGCCTGGAGACCTGTGCCCTAGTTCCAGCTCTGCACTAATAGGCTGTATATCATCTCACATCATATAACCTGCCCCTAAAATGAGGAGTTGGGTTTAGAATCCAGACTAAATTAAATTAGACTGATAGTCTCTGAAGGTTGCCCCAGTTCTAATTCAATAGTATTACAGTGTTGTATTAAAATACAGAAACACCTTCTTTAACCACAAAGGTCGCCAGCAATATCTTTTCATCTTTGTAATAGGATTTTTAAAAATTAAGTTTTTCATGAAGATTAATGAATGCATGTTAGTTTACTTAACTCAAGGAAAATTGAATAGACATTATTTCAATCAGTACCTGCCCGTCAGTTTGTGATGTGCCACTAACTGGGAAACTCTTGGACCAACCCATTTTCGATGGTAGAATTCAGCGTCCTGACCAAAAGGGCTAATTTCCACATTCTTTTCCTAGTATGACATTTATGCATGACCCAGTTTTAACTAAATGAATAAACTTTTGCAAACAGGTTTGTTTTATCTACTTAACCATTTATGAAAAGGGCTTTGAAATCTATTGCTTTCAGAGGAAGCAAAACTGTAAAAAGAAACAGCTGGTAACATTATGTAGGACAAATCTACCATTCACAGACAGGAAAACTCTGGAGATTTCCTCTTTTCTAAAGACACATGGCTAAATGGTGGTTAAAAATTCCAGAGATTAGCTTTCCAACTTTCTGATTTGTCTGTGTAGGAGACTTTCCACTATTAGTAATTAGTACTCTCTAGACATCTGTTTCCCTGGAATAAAATACATAAGCCACAGAAAGATTAAATCTAATTATTATGATTTCCATTTCTGGGGCAAGGCCTTTTCATAAATAATTATGTCTTACTGCATAACTGGCATATTTTAAGTCTTGGCCCTATCATTCATGATAATGAATAGATTTATAACCCATAAGCTCATTAACTACAGAAGACTAATTAAGACTTTAACCAAAAACACCACTATATGAACTGCTCATTGAGGTTATCACGGCATTTTTGGCTACAAAACACCCAATTCTTACCAAATGAACTTCATATACAGACCCCAAGGGTAAGAGTGAAGTAGTGCCTGCTGTACTGGAAAGAGGAGTTTATAGTTCTGTAGGAAGTGACCCTCAGATAGAGGCAATATTTTGTATTCCTGAGGATGTTACTTAAAACATGTGCTAATGGAAATCATAGAAGAATAAAATAATAGAAAGAGCAGTGGGCAGGCATGAGAAAACCAAAACCACATGCTCACAAAGGGACAAGACTTTGAAAAAAATAAAGCAAATGTTAAAATTTGTTAAATATGCACAAGAATAATAGTGAAGACAATCAGATTTTTATCTGAGCTTTTTTGTATGTTTAAAATATTTTATAATTTTGGCTGGGCATGGTGGCTCACGCCTGCAATCCTAGCACTCTGGGAGGCCGAGGCGGGTGGATGGTTTGAGCTCAGGAATTTGAGACCAGTCTGAGCAAGAGCAAGACCCCGTCTCTACTAAAAATAGAAAGAAATTATATGGACAACTAAAAATATATATAGAAAGACTTAGCCAGGCATGGTGGCACATGCCTGTAGTCCCAGCTACTCGGGAGGCTGAGGCAGGGGGATTGGTTGAGCCCAGGAGTTGGAAGTTGCTGTGAGCTAGGCTGATGCCATGTAACTCTAGCTGGGGCAACAGAGTGAGACTCTGTCACAAAAAAATAAAAAATTTTATAATTTCTTAGTAATTTCATATTTTTTCATCTTAGATTTAAATCTTTAATTTATTTTGATTTTATTTTTGTATACAATGAGAAATAGGGATCTAGTTTCATTCTTCTGCAGATGGTTATCCAGTTTTCCTAGCACCATTTACTGAGGAGACTGTCCTTTCCTCAATGTATGTTCTTGGCATCTTTGTCAAAAATGAGTTGGCTGTAAATGTGTGGATTTATATCTGGGTTCTCTGTTCTGTTTCATTGGTCTGTATGTCTGTTTTTACGCCAGTATCATGCTGTACTATAGCTTTATGGTACATTTTGAAGTCAGGTGGTATGATGCTTCCAGCTTTGTTCTTTTCTCTCAGGGTGACTTCAGCTATTTGGGGTCTTTTGTGGTTCTATATACATTTCAGGATTGTTTTTCTATTTCTGTGAAGAGTGTCATTGGCATTTTGATAGAGCTTTCATTGAATCTGTAAATTGCTTTGAGTGGTATTAGAAATTTTAACAACACGGGGGAAGCACTGCAGGACGTTGGTCTGGGCAAAGATTTTTTGTGTAAGACCTCAAAAGCACAGGCAACCAAAGCAAAAATAGACAAACAGGATCACATCAACCTAAAAAGCTTCTACAAAGCAAAAGAAAAATCAGCAAAGTGAAGACACAACCAATAGAATGGGAGAAAATATGCATAAATTAATTGACAAGGGATTATTAACCAGAATGCTTACGAAAGTCAAACAACTCAATAGAAGAAAATCCAATTTAATGAGCAAAAGATCTGAACAGACATTTCTCCAAAGAAGACATACAAATGGCCAAAAAGTTTATGAAAAAATAGTCAATATCACCAATCATCAGAGAAATGCAAATCAAAACTGCAGTGAAATACCACTTCACCCCAGTTAAAATGACTTTTATCAAAAAGATAGGGAATAACGAATGCTGGTGAGAATGTGGAGAAAGGGGACCCTCATATGCTGTTGGTGGGAATGTAAACTACTGCAGCCACTATGGAAAACAGTATGGAAGTTCCTCAAAAAACTAAAAATATGACTATCTTGTGATCCAGCAAGGCTACTACTGGGTATGTATACAAAAGAAAGGAAATCAATTTACTGAAGAGATATCTGCACTCCCATGTTTACTGCAGCACCATTCACAGTAGCCAAAATATAGAATTAACCTAAGTGCCCAGTAATGGATGAATAGATAAAGAAATTGTAGTATATATACTACAGTGGAATATTATTCAGCAATAAAAAGAATGAAATCCTGTCATTTGCAGCTACGTGGATGGAACTGGAGAGTATTCTGTTAAGTGAAATAAGCCAAGCACAGAAAGGCAAATATTGCATGTTTACACTCGTATGTGGGAGCTAAAACAGTGGATCCCATGAAGATAGACAGTAGATTGGTGGTTACTAGAGACCAGAAGTGTAGAGGGGGAGGGGGATGAAGAGAATGTTGATTAATGGGTACAAATGTACAGTTAGAAGAAATAAGACCTAGTTCAATAGATCAGTAGGGTGACTATAGTTAACAGTAATTTATTGTACATTTCAAAATAGCTAGAATTAAAATGTTCCTAGCATTAAAAAAGGATAAATGTTTAAGGTGATGGATATTCCAATTACCCTGATTTGATCTTTGTACATTATCACATGTATCCCAAAAATATGTACGTCTATTATTATCAATAAAAGGGCAGGAAAAAAAAAGTTTTATAGGCCTGGCACAGTGGCTCACGCCCGTAATCCTAGCACTCTGGGAGGCTGAGGCAGGAGGATCACTCGAGGTCAGGAGTTTGAGACCAGCCTGAGCAAGAGCAAGACCTCGTCTTTACTAAAAATAGAAAAAAATTTGCTGGATGTGGTGGTGGGTGCCTATAATCCCAGCTATTAGAGAGTCTGAGGCAGGAGGATGGCTTGAGGTCAGGAGTTTGAGGTTACTGTGAGCTAGGCTGATGCCACATCACTCTAGCCCAGGCAAAGAGTGAGACTCTGTCTCAAAAATTAAAAAAAAAAAAGTCTTATAATCATTTAAAAGACTTTCAAAAACATATCATTCTGGTTTTTGTTTTATACCTGGACTATCAACTACTACTCCCTGGCTTCTCCTCTGATATCATGCACTCTACTTTAGAATTCATAAATTCCATTTTCTAATGCTTTGCTATATCACTAATTCTCTGCAAGTCCTGTTTGCAGAAACAACTAGTTTTTTCTAGCTCCTTGCATTCTCCCCCATGGAGCCTAGTTCAGAGCTTGCCACTTGCAAGTGTTCCACACGTATTGCATATTGGCCTTTTATCTATTTCCATGGTTACACTGAAGAATCTTTGTAGTTATGTTGAAGAATATTTGTGAGGGATTGCTCCAAAATCAAGGGAACAGCCAGTGTAGTTTAATTTAGTAGCTCATAAAGTACTCTGCAAAAACAAAAGAGAAGAAGAGAAACTAACGAATGAGGCTTTGACTGCAGACAGGACAAGTTTGTAATTTACGATGAGTTCCCAACCAGAATTTACTCCCAGTAGATAACAAATGGTGTGCACACCAACAAATCACCATTCACTCATCGCGTCCTGCCTTGCTCAGAGCAGAGTCTGTTAATCTTCTGCCTTTCTCTCCACTTTGCAGTGCAATTTGGTAAATTAGCAATAAGGTCTGGCCTAAAGTGCATTACACATGCAGTTAGCTATAATAATGCATATGCTATGCTTCATTTACACAATCCGTTACACCCATTTCCAGTGGTTGATTTTACTTTTTATTATTGATTCGGTGTTATTTCAGGAGCTAAGATAAATTGATGCCTTAGCAAATTCATATGATGTCTCATATATTTGTTTTGTAGGACTGCTTTGAACCTTCTTTGAATTGCTATAAAGGACCAAAAGAAATAATCCCCACCTCCCAATATGTCACCTGACAGTAACCATTCTCACTATACATAACACTGTTAAAAACCTCCAGGGGGATTTTATAATTTTTAAAACAGACTAAAAAAATAAAAATGAAAATAAAGGAAGAATGAGAGATTTTTAGGTGTCTCAAGAATTTGTCCCAAGATCAGTCCCAAGCATTGTCCCTTCTCAAGCCAAAAACATTGGCCTCTTTGCAGCTCCAGGACTTTGACAGAGGCAAGATTTGGTTCCTCTCACAGATGATTCTTTCTTATATTCTGTCCTAAGAGAATATATGTTGGTAAACTTTTATTGCAGAGAAGACATCTATAGAAAAAAAATGCAAATCAGATGTGTTGCTATTAATTTTCAGGAGGCTACAGAGAGAGGAGCTGTTCTCAAATTTCTCTTGGTCTCACAATCCCTTTACAGCCTGAGAAATTATTGTGGCCTCCTAAAAGCCTTTGTTTATGTGATTTTTATCTAACTACATTTATCAAATTTGAAATTAAAATTGAGAAATTTTAAAATATGTTTATTAATTCATTTTAAAATAACAGTGATACACCTCTTACGTGTTCACATGAATAACATATCTTGATGAAAAAATAACGATATACTCTAAAACAAAAATAATTCAGGGAGAACTGCATCATCATTTCACATTTTTGCAAACCTCTTTAATGTCTGACTTGATATAAGACAGCAGCATTCTCTTATTTTCTCCTAAATAAAATCTGTTGTGATTTCTTGTTTTGGTCAAAGTATATGAAGACAATTTAGCATCACACAGATAGGAGAATTGAAAAAAGGGTGCTTTGTGAAAAAAGTGGCCAGTTCAGCTTGCAATGCAGACAACTGTCATACTTCAGTGTGCAGCAGAAGTGCTTTACGTGCCACTTCCTATTTTGTCACAGAGAATATTAAACAGATGTATATTCAAGGGCTGAGATTTATTAAAATAAAGATTCTTTAACTGTTAACGAAGGATGTAAAATCAGCCTTATATTTAGCTATGAATGCACGGTGGTCAAGAGTATAATGACTATTAGCACAGTTTGGTGTCACTGCATTGATTTGTATTAAGCCTCCAGCAATTTTATCCACTATTGTTTCTGTTCCATCAGTGCAAATTTCAAGCACCAAAAAAAAAACAGCCAATAATGTACAAGTATCATTATAAAAATAATTCTTTTTTTGTGGACCCCCTGAAAATACCTCAGGGATCTCTAGGGATTCACAGATCCTACTTTGAGAACTATCGTCTTAGAATTTAACACACATAAAAACTCTTATCCTCAGTGTTGCTTTAAGATTACATACAAAACTGGAATGGTTAATGGTCTACACCTCTTTTTCTCTTAAAAAAAATGCTTTTGCTCAACAACCTGTTTTTCTCTAGAAACAAAAATGAGCCTTTGGATCACCCAACTCTTCCACTACTGGTTACCTAATGCCGTCACCGAAATAAAGCTTGAAATAATCAAAATTACCTACTCTAGGCGTTTTATACATAAAGGAACTGAGATGAAGAGGGGAAAATTGACTAGGGAAAGGTTACAATTTTAAGTCTTCTGATTAACAGACAAATTATGTTTTATTTTTGCATATAAGACTATTCAAACATGTAATTTTTCTCTCTTTAGCATATTCATTCCCCTGCCCCGTGTTCTGTTTTTAATCAGACACACTCCTAATCATACACAGCAATATCCCTCGCTTTTGTTTTGCTAGTTCAAACTGAAACATCTTTAAAATATTATCTCTGGGTGGTTTGACTACATTTAAAAGCTGTGTTGTAGCCCAAAGCAATTAAAAATGGGTTAGTCTAAATCTCCGAGTGATAAAGTTTAAGGAGAAAACAAAATGCATATAACTCTTCATTATCTTTGCATGAATTTGAAATCTTCCTGGAGGACAAAATACTGTTTAAACGTGAATAATTGCAGTGGAGAGGAAACGAGTTCACCCTGAATGCTGCCTCTGAAGATAGCAGTTTATGCCACCCTTCAGTGGCTGTAACCCTGCCTAAATTAAATATAATGAGTAAGAAACTATTCACAAAGTAAAGCAGAGACTACGAGAGAAGAAAAATGCAATCGATATTTTCAGTCCTAAATTACAGGTTTACTAATCTAGCTGTACCACATTGCAGATGTTGCTTGAATCATTATAAGTGAACCACAGCAAATTTCCTCCTACATGGAATAAAATTGTTTTAACCCAAAAAAAGATGATGTGAGATGAAGTGACCATCAAGCATTGGAGAACAGCTTTAAACATGTTCCCATCTGAAACCTATGCTGCCTTTAGCTGTTAAAATGTAGTTAATAATTCCCCTGTCAGTCATTTAAGTTCTATTTAGGTCTTGTTGATTGAATTTAAAAGAGCACTTAATAATAGAGAAAAAAAAGGACAGGCTGGATTTGAATATATTTCCCAAAATAAATTTGTGAAAGGGCCTATGTCCAGTGCTTGAGACAGGCTGTTGGCCTATTTAAAATAGAAATATCTAGAAACTGTGGTGTCATGATGCCTCTAGGAGCTCAGTATAATATTAATAATCTGAATGCCAAGGACCCTACTACTAGAACTGGGTATTGTAAAGCTGAATTTTTTGATAGAGCTTAAAAGACAGGATTTTTATACTTATGTTTGAGAATTATACCTTAGGCCTTTCTGGTTTTGTGTAATACCAATAGAAAGATGGCTTCTGGCTTGTCCCAGCTGAGCACAGCTTGTATTACAACAAAAACAAACATAGAGAGCTGTACACTTCCTGTCATTCTTTCCTGGTCATTGATGGCTTAGATTTGGTGAGGACAGTGCAGTAGATTTCTGTTTGTTGTGTTACAAAGGCACATTAACTAGGTGTCCATGGCTGTGGGTTTTTTTTTTTTCCTTTCAGATTAAATCATTTTATTTATTTATATATTTATTTATTTTACATTAGCAAGCTAGAGATTTATCAAAAGAGAGAAAATGATGAGAATTTTTTACAAGCTCCGGTGCGAAGAATTATGCAATGTCCCACTTTTTGTAATTGTAAATTCTACCACCTTTTTTTTTAAGTTCAGTATATTATGGGGATACAAACATTTTGGTTACATGAAATGAGTTTGCCTGGCCCAAATCAGTATTACATGCGCGTCCTTCCCCCATACAGTGTGCCCCGTTTCCCTTAGCTGTGGGTTTGCCCCCAACTCTCTCACCCCTCCACCCTCCCTACTTGACCAGCACCCAGTGAGTATGACTACCATGTGAGCACCCTATGGTTTTAATATGGCATCCAGCATTTAGATTATAGCCATAACAAATTGTTAACAATTAGAACTCATTTTGGTATCATATAGTATAAATTATACTATAAGGACTTATCAAAAATTCTAGCCTATTTCTAAAATATCGGTTCAAAGACTTTTGTGGCATCTTTTGCTGACCCAATAATTTTTTGTCAATCCAAACATTCTACATTCTAAAGGGAAAACTGAAAAAGTGAGTGTCACTTCAAGGCAGACCTGAAATCCTTTCCCCTTACTACTGTGGACTAAAAAGGTTTTGGACAAATGAATGATAGGAATGAGAAGGGTCTTGAGGATCAATTCTTACAGGTTGACTTTACTTTCTTCCTTCATTGACTATAGATGGAACAGAACACTAGCAGGTTATTTCCAATGAGCCATAGTAAGAGGTAAAGCAATGCCAAATATGGTGACTCTGAAGGCAAAAATGAATACTCCAAGTCCAAAAGAAGGACTGAGTGGAACAAGCATAAATGTGTGAATATTTAGCTTTGCTGAGCACAGACTGAGGCATCACCCCAGAAAGGTGACTCAACTTTGGGGTAAAAGTAAAAGTGCAAAAAGAGAAAATGGGACAATTTATCTCTATTTTCTAGTTCTACTCTATTTTACAAAGAGCAGAACTCCTTTGGTTCTGCTGTCACTCAATTATTAAGAAAGACAGAAGTACGTTGAAATGAAACTGGCTCAAAGAAGTGGAAATCTGAGAGAAAGAAGAGGATAGTTTAAATTTATGCTTCATGTTCTAAGCACATTCCAGAATACCAAGAGAACATAAATAATAATAGTGACCACTTTTATTGAGCATTTGCTATAAGCGTGAGTCTGTCCTGCAGGTGCCAAAATGGGACTAAAGCAAGACAGATATTAAAATGCTCTTTTTATGGGTAAGGAAAAGGGCAGTAAATACAAAAGAGATAAGACTCTAGGTAATAAAAATCACCAGTAGTAAATGCACTTTCAGCTCCACAATATTTCACACTCAGATTCTACTGCCTGGATTACTTAATTAAACTGTCATTCTATAAAGATTATCAGAGTTTTTTACATATATATGTATCTAGTATATATTTTGGTTTAAAATAAATACATATATCCATATGTATATATGGACACATAATAGATATAGATATACATGCATATAAATTATACATATTTATATGGAGATATATATCTAAATAGATATGCATACATAAATGTATGCATATATATATAGAGAGAGAGAGAGAGAAAGAGGAAGACAGACAAACAGAAAGACAGGCAGAAAAGATCCTATAAATCTTCAAACTCACCCCCATAGTTCAATTCCCTGAGTCCAGGGCAAAGAAATTGAGCCATAGCTCTTCCTCATTAAAATTGCATTTCAGCTATTATATTTGGCCTAAGCATGATTATACTCTTTTCTCAAATGAATTTGGTCCTTGTGAAAACAATATGTGGATTCCCAGCACTGGATCACAACCCTGAGTTCATTCTGAGCATACTTTTATTTCTAAAAAAAGTGTTAACTCTGACTCTAGGAATTTTAAAGATACGATATGCTTTCACAAGTGTAAGAATAAAAGTTAGATTCTTTGCCAATAAGAAGGGCAGTGGGAAGGAGAGTATGGTGATTTCTCTGTAACACCCAACACTGTGAGTGTTGATGATTAATGAATGTGCAGAAAAACATGGGGCTACAGAGAACCGGACTGATCCAAAGCTTCCTGGTGAAGTAAACTAAGCAGGGCCAAGTTATACCTGAATCCCATAAGGAAGGTTGTGTGATGACACTTAAAAACAACTTGAACATATATCCATTATTAGGAGAAATGACTAGAAATAAGTCATAATACATCCAATTGTTTGAGCCTGGGACTCAAACTCTTAGACAGTAAAGGCTGTGTAAGAAAGGTGTATGAAGGACTTTGAAGGCCCACTCAATTCTCACGTCCACAAAATCCCTCACTACTGATTTGTATCTATAACATCCATCAGTCTCAAATGGTAATTCTAATCTTCTTGGTAGGTAAAGTAGATAAACCCCTGGCTTAAACGAAATAAACTTAGATAATTTTAAACTACAAATATTAATAAGTATAGATGTAAAAGTGTTTACAGGTGCTGGGGTCAACTGCTCCACTGCAAGTTAGTTGTTCGAGGATTTTAGTTTTAACATGTGTTCAAATTCATCAAAAAATTATAATAATGTTTATAATTATATTTTAAATCAAAACCATTTATATCAAATAATGTAAATATTTGATTTTGAATAAAATACACAAGAAAAAACAAAACATATCACAATATAAAAAATCCTGGAAAGAACTATAGACTAAAAACTTTTTCTTTTGATGATGAGGTAAAAGAAGTCTACAAAGACATATCTAACTATTTGACAGCAATATTCAGAGACACCAATTGTACCTTTATCAAGTAGAGAAATAAGGACTATTCCCATGTTTATAGAATGAGGCATACTTGATAGTTTGAATTCTACTAAATAAATTCTTATACAAATAAAATTACACATGAGACTTGAGCAACACTAATTAAATTTTTTTAAATAGTAAGTCAAATTTTAATGTAAAGGAGTAAAGTGCAATACAAATATGTATTTTGCCTCACACTTTGGACAATAATTTTATACTGGACATTTTGAACATGGGTTATAAACCAAGACTGTTAATGTTATAACAGTTTAAGCTACTTGAATTCAGGACAACAAAACAAATTATACTTCACACAAAATTTATCTGTGAAAATACAATAAATATAGTAACACAATACATAGGGTCAAAACATCTGGTTATACAAGGATAAATAGGTGCAAGTAGCAAGTTATTTTAACACATCTCTGTCATTTCTTTATCTGAATTTAAAAAATAAAAAAAATGATATAAGAGAGTTCAATAGGAGAAGTGGGAAGATGGCGGAGTGGAGGTGACCTCCTGGAATTGTGCTCCCAGAGAGGAAGGCGTGGATCTCCACCTGCCACAACGCTAGAGGATTGCTTCTCCACAGGAACGGCGGTGTGAACCCACGGAGAATCACCGTGGGACACGGGGAACAGGAAAAAACAGAGGCGAGTGAGAAATCAGACCGAGATAATTTGGAGAGTGCGGGACGGAAAACAGACAGCGGAGTGCGGGACGGCCGTGCCTGCCTCACCGGCGAGTGGGGCGGGTTCGGCCCCACAGCAGAGCGGCTTGATCTCCCCACTGACCCCCACATCCACTCGGTCAGGGATCTGGCTGAAATTGGTGCAGAATCACCGCGGGAGACGTGGAGCTCCGAGGACAGGTGACATAGGCGGGAGAGAGCTTGGACTCGGGCGGGTCTCCGTGGTGCCCTATCTCTGACAGGGACAGACGCGGACCTGCACCGAGGCGAGGGGCCGCGAGCGTGAAATATTAAAGCGGGACATTTTTGCTTTTTTTTTTTTTTTTTTTTTTTTTTTTCTTTCCCGTACGGCAGCTCTCCGGCTGGGGAGCCGCTGCGGGCCCTGGCGCCTGCCGAGCTCTGAACGCTCTCGCGTGGTCGCCATCTCGGTTCCCACAGCTAAGCGGAAAGGACCTTGGACTCTGGCAGGCCTCTGCGGTGCCAGTGCCCTATCTCTTAAAGGGACAGACGCGGACCGGCACCGAGGCGAGGGGCCGCGAGCGTGAAATATTAAAGCGGGACATTTTTGCTTTCCTCTTCCCGTACGGCAGCTCTCCGGCTGGGGAGCCGCTGCGGGCCCTGGCGCCTGCCGAGCTCTGAACGCTCTCGCGTGGTCGCCATCTTGGTTCCCACAGCTAAGCGGAAAGGACCTTGGACTCTGGCAGGCCTCTGCGGTGCCAGTACCCTATCTCTTAAAGGGACAGACGCGGACCGGCACCGAGGCGAGGGGCCGCGAGCGTGAAATATTAAAGCGGGACATTTTTGCTTTCCTCTTCCCGTACGGCAGCTCTCCGGCTGGGGAGCCGCTGTGGGCCCTGGCGCCTGCCGAGCTCTGAACGCTTTCCCCTGGCGCCTGCGACCGACAGACGCGCGGTGGCCATCTCGGTTCCCACAGCTAAGCGGAAAGGACCTTGAACTCTGGCAGGCCTCCGCGGTGCCGGAGCCCTATCTCTTAAAGGGACAGACGCGGACCTGCACCGAGGCGAGGGGCCCCGAGCCTGAAATATTAAAGTGGGATTTTTTTTTTTTTCTTTTTTTTCTTTTTATCTCTCTCTTTCTTTCTTTCTTTCTTTCTCTTTTCTTTCTTGTTTTCTCTTTCTTCTTCTTGTTATTCATATTGTTTCTCTCCTTTTTTTTTTTTTCTTTTCTTTTTTCCTTTCTTTTTCTTTTCTTCTTTCCGGTGTCCCTCCAGCCCAGGAGCTACTGTAAACTCCTGAGTGCTCCAGACCCCCAGCTGTGATTCCTATCGGACCCTGAAAATTGCCCCCCAGTGCCAGTGATCTGCGGGTGGGCAGGAACAATTGTGCGGGCCAAGGTCTAATTGCTGCAGAGCCATAGGGTGCCAGGCGACTCCTCAGGAGGCTCCATCCCCTGATCCATAGACCCTCTCCAGGTCCCCTTCCCAGGTGTGAACACTGAGTGCTTCCCTAAACGCAAGAGCGTGGAGCCCGGACCTTGGGAACACTGGGACAGTGTAGACCTTTGCCCGTGGGAGCTGCAGCAGCTGGGGCACTGAGGGAGTGAGGGCACTGCCTCCTCCGCCGAGCCAGTGTCTTTCCTGCTGAAGGAGACAGAAACCACACATCCAGAGGAAGAACCAAAAAGCCAGGGGGAGGGAAAAAAAAAAAAAAAAGAGAGAGGGAGAAGAGGCTTTCTGCTTGCAAATCGTGTGAATCCTGCCTACTAACTGAAAGTCCGCAACACAATGATTTAACTTGCCAAACTGGTCTTAGGTCAAGCCAACCCTCTGGGGGTGGACCCATCAGAAGCAGTCCCCCAACTGAGATAGAAAAAAGAAACTCTAAACAGCACACAACAGTCTCCCCCTATAGATAAAGGAAGCAACATTCCTAGACTGTTCCATAGCCTAAGAACAGAGTACAAGACGTGCTGTTAACTAGACTAAAGCTGTGAGAAAAGATCTAACGATAGAGCCAGATGGGAAGGGCTCAGCGGAAAAATATGGGGAGCACAAAAAACCAAACGGAAACCTCGCCCCCAAAGAGAAATACCAACTCTCCTCCAATTGGCACAAGCCAGTTTCAGAATACCAATATGTTACCAGAAGAATTTCAGTCTTGGGTTATGAATAAGCTGAATGATATACAAGAAAAAATTGATATCCACCGCAAAGAAACCGCAAAAAAATTCCAGGATTTGGAAGAAAAATTCACTAAAGAAATAGACGTATTGAAAAAAAACCAAACTGAACTCCTAGAAATGAGGGATTTATTCAGGGAGCTACAAAACACAGTGGAAAGTCTCAAGAACAGGGTAGATCAAATAGAAGACAGAATCTCAGAAATCGAAGATAACTCTTTCCAATTAAATAAGACAGTCACAGAGATAGAGCAAAGAAATAAGAAAAAAGACCAGAGTCTTCAAGAAATGTGGGATTATGTGAAGAAACCTAACGTGAGAGTTATAGGCATCCCTGAAGGTGAAGAAGATAATAAGCAAGGGCTGGATAAACTATTTGAAGACATAATAGAAGAAAATTTCCCAGGCCTTGCTAAAACTTTAGATATACAGGTTCAAGAAGCTCAAAGAACCCCTGGTAGATTCATAGCAAATAGGAAAACACCACGCCACGTAGTCGTCAGACTGACCAAAATATCCACTAAAGAGACCCTTCTTCGAGCTGTAAGGAGAAAGAAACAAGTAACATACAAAGGGAGGCCCATTAGAATTACGCCAGATTTCTCAACTGAAACTTTACAAGCAAGAAGAAGTTGGGGCCCCATTCTCACTCTTCTGAAACAGAATAATGCCCAGCCTAGAATCTTGTACCCAGCTAAGCTAAGCTTTCTATATGAAGGAGAAATTAAGACATTCTCAGATAAACAAGGACTGAGGGAATTCACCAAGACAAGGCCACCCCTCCAAGAAGTACTCAAAAGAGAGTTACACATGGATCATCACAACAAAGACCCACGAATGTAAAACCACCCAAGAGCTAAAGATCAAATTCTAGCCACCACAATGGCTCAAGAGAGAAAACATAGCAATGAAGTTCTACCCAATAAGATAAACAGAAATCTATCCCAATTATCAGTTCTCTCACTAAATGTCAATGGCCTGAATTCCCCACTCAAGAGACATAGACTGGGCCAATGGATAAAAAAACACAAACCAAGTGTCTGCTGCCTTCAGGAAACTCACTTAACCGGCAAAGATGCATTTAGACTGAAAATAAAAGGATGGAACCTGATATTTCAAGCAAATGGTAGCCAAAAGAAAGCTGGTGTGGCAGTTTTAATTTCCAATAACTTAGTCTTCAAACCAACAAAAGTAATAAAAGACAAAGACGGTTACTACATACTGGTGAAAGGCACAATTCAACAAGAAGACACAACCATACTTAATATATATGCACCCAATCTAGGTGCACCCAGATTCATAAAGCAAATCCTACTCGATCTAAATCAAATCATAGGCAACAACACTTTAATAGTTGGAGATTTTAATACCCCACTGACAGCACAGGACAGATCCTCCAAGCAGAAAATAAGTAAAGACATAGTAGACTTAAACAGAATGCTAGAACAAATGGGCCTGACTGACATCTACAGGACATTCTACCCGAAAACCACTGAATATACATTCTTCTCATCAGCTCACGGGACATTCTCTAAGATTGACCATATCCTAGGTCATAAAGCAAGTCTTAAAAAAAATTAAAAAAATAGAAATCATACCCTGCATCTTCTCAGATCACAATGGAATAAAAATAATAATGAACCTTAACAGGAACTCTCATTCCTACGCAAAGTCATGGAAGCTAAACAACCTTCTCCTGAATAACAATTTTGTAAAGGAAGAAATTAAGTCAGAAATCAAAACATTCTTTGAATTAAATGACAAAGGTGACACAACTTATCAAAATCTATGGGATGCAGCTAAAGCAGTCCTGAGAGGAAAATTCATTTCCATAAATGCCTATTTCAAAAAGACAGACAATTTACAACTAGACAACTTAATGAATAGACTCAAAGAGCTGGAGAAAGAAGAACAGACTGACCCCAAACCCAGCAGAAGGCGAGAAATTATTAAGATCAAATCAGAATTAAATGAAAAAGACAACAAAAATACTATAAGGGAAATTAATAAAACAAAAAGTTGGTTCTTTGAAAAGATAAATAAAATAGACACACCACTGGCTAGACTAACCAAGAGCAGAAAAGAAAAATCTTTAATAACTTCCATCAGGAACATGAAAGGAGAAATCACAACCGAAGCCACAGAGATACGTGACATTATCTATGAATATTACAAAAATCTTTATGCACACAAATTGGAGAATGAGGAGGAAATGGACAAATTTTTAGAATCACACAGCCTTCCCAAGCTCAATCAGGAAGAAATAGAATTCCTGAATAGACCAATATCAACAACTGAAATTGAAACAGCAATAAAAAACCTTCCCAAAAAGAAAAGCCCTGGTCCAGATGGGTTCACACCTGAATTTTACCATACATACAAAGATGAACTGGTGCCCATCCTACATAAACTATTCTTCAATATTGAGAAGGATGGAATTCTCCCCAACACATTCTACCACGCCAATATTACATTAATACCAAAACCAGGAAAGGATGCAACAAAAAAAGAAAACTACAGACCAATTTCTCTCATGAACGTAGACGCAAAAATCCTCAATAAAATCCTAGCAAATCGTATCCAAGTGCTGATTAAAAAAATAATTCATCATGACCAAGTAGGCTTCATCCCAGAGATGCAGGGGTGGTTTAACATACGAAAATCTATAAATGTAATTAACCACGTAAATAGAAGCAAAAATAAAGACCATATGATCCTCTCAATAGATGCAGAAAAAGCATTTGACAAAATTCAACACCCTTTTATGATAAAAACACTTAACAACATAGGCATAAATGGGACCTACCTAAAAATAATACAAGCCATATATGACAAACCCACAGCCAACATCATACTGAATGGGGAAAAACTGAAAGCATTCCCACTCAGAACTGGAACCAGACAAGGCTGCCCACTGTCCCCATTACTTTTCAACATAGTATTGGAAGTCCTTGCGAGAGCTATCAGACAAGAGAGCAGAATCAAAGGTGTCCAAATAGGGACAGAAGAGATCAAATTCTCACTCTTTGCTGATGACATGATGTTGTATCTGGAAAACCCCAAGGACTCAACCAAGAGACTCCTGGAATTAATTAACGAATTCAGTAATGTCTCAGGTTACAAAGTCAATACACACAAATCAGAGGCATTCATATATGCCAATACCATTCAATCGGAGAACCAAATTAAGGACTCAATACCTTTCAAAATAGCAACAAAGAAAATAAAATATCTAGGAATATATTTAACTAAAGAGGTAAAGGACCTCTATAAAGAGAACTATGAAACGCTAAGGAAGGAAATTGCAGAACACGTAAATAAGTGGAAATCCATACCATGCTCATGGATTGGAAGAATTAACATCGTTAAAATGTCTATACTACCCAAAGTAATCTATAGATTCAATGCAATTCCTATTAAAATACCAACATCATTTTTCACAGATTTAGAAAAAATAATTATACACTTTGTATGGAATCAGAGAAGACCCCGTATAGCAAAAGCAATCTTAAGCAATAAAAACAAAATGGGAGGTATTGATTTGCCAGACTTCAAACTATACTACAAAGCTGTGGTTCTTAAAACTGCTTGGTATTGGCACAAGGGCAGGGACACAGACCAGTGGAACAGAACAGAAAACCCAAATATAAAATCATCCTCATATAACTATCTAATCTTTGACAAAATAGACAAAAACATACTCTGGGGACAAGAGTCCCTATTCAATAAATGGTGCTGGGAAAACTGGATAGCCACATGTAGAAGACTGAAACAGGACCCACAGATTTCACCTCTCACAAAAATTAAATCACGGTGGATAACAGATTTAAACCTTAAATGGGAAACAATTAGAATTCTAGAAGAAAATGTAGGAAAGACTCTTACAGACATTGGTCTAGGCAAAGAATTTATGAAGAAAACCCCTAAGGCAATCGCAGCAACAACAAAAATAAACGACTGGGACCTGATTAAATTAAAAAGCTTCTGCACAGCCAAAGAAATAGTCATGAAAATAAACAGACAGCCTACAGAATGGGAAAAAATTTTCGCATACTACACATCAGATAAAAGACTGATAACAAGAATCTATTTAGAACTCAGGAAAATCAGCAGGAAAAAATCAAACAATCCTATCAAAAAATGGGCAAAGGACATGAATAGAAATTTTTCAAAAGAAGACATAAGAATGGCCAAAAAACATATCAAAAAATGCTCAACATCCCTAATCATCAGGGAAATGCAAATCAAAACCACAATGAGATACCACTTAACTCCGGTGAGAATGGCCTTTATCAAAAAATCCCAAAACAACACATGTTGGCGTGGATGCGGAGAGACAGGAACACTCATACACTGCTGGTGGGAATGCAAACTAGTGCAACCCCTATGGAAAGCAATATGGAGATACCTTAAACAGATTCAAGTAGACCTACCATTTGATCCAGCAATCCCATTATTGGGCATATACCCAGAAGAACAAAAGTCATTCTTTAACAAAAACACCTGTACCCGAATGTTTATAGCAGCACAATTTACAATCGCAAGGATGTGGAAACAACCCAAGTGCCCATCAATCCACGAATGGATTAGTAAACTGTGGTATATGTATACCATGGAGTACTACTCAGCTATAAGAAATAACAATGATACGACATCTCTTTGGTTCTCCTGGAGAGAGCTGGAACCCATTATACTAAGTGAAGTATCCAAAGAATGGAAAAACAAGCATCACATGTACTCACCAGAAAACTGGTTTCCCTGATCATCACCTAAATGTACATCAGGGAAGGATACCAATTGGATATCAGACTGGGATGGGGGGTGGGGGGAGGGGATGGGTGTATGCCTACATGATGAGTGCGTTGCACACCCTCTGGGGAATGGTCATGCTTGAAGGTGCAGACCCGGGGAGGTGGGGGGGGGAGGGGATGGAGGTATGACTACATGATGAGTGCCAGGTGCACTGTCGGGAGAATGAGAACGGACGCGCTTGGGACTCTGACTCGGGGGGATGGGTGGGACATGGAAAATGTATATAACCTAAACTTATGTACCCCCATGATGAGCTGAAATAAAAAAAATATAAAAAAAAAAAAAAAAAAAAAAAAAAAAAAATATTACCTATACATTTTAGTTTTCAAAATCAATGATTTTTCTCTTAATGCTATATGCTAATGCTATATGGATATGGATGAAGATTTCCTCCTTGACCAAAGTTTGGTTAGGTTCCTCAAAGTCTGCTTCTCAACTAGGCCTCATCTTTGGTTTTGTTCTTGGCCTGCTTTGAGCAAAGAACCCTGCTAAGTTGGTTTAGTGAGAAACCCCCAGGTCTGATATCTGATCAAGTTCTTTGTCCCCTAATCTTTTTTTCTACTTTCTCTTTTTTTTTAATTTCAGAGTACTATGGGAGTACAAATGTTTTGGTTACATAAATTGCTTTTGTACAGTTTGAATCAAAGTTATTGTACCCATTAGGTGTGAATTTACTGGTCCCCTTCTCCCTGCTCCCACCTGCTTGATTTCCTATGAGTGTTATTTCCATGTGTGCACATACCCCCAAACCTTAATGTCTCAGTCCTTGGCCCACATTTAACAAGAATCTTGTTAGGCCAATTTAGCCAAAATCCCCCTACACCTGATATCTCCCCTTAGTAATTTTCCATGCACTGACTCCTTCACTCTGTTTTTTTGGCTAGAAACCCTCAGCTTTCTCTGCTGTACTTGAAATTGAGTTCAATCTCCCTCCCCTATTGCAATGGTTTTGAATAAAGTATTCCTTACCATTTTTAACAAAAAAAAAAAAAAAAAAAAAAAAAAAAAAAAAAAAAAAAAAAAAAAAAAAAAAAAAAAAAAAGAGAGTTCAATAAAAGAAATGCAATAAGAATTCACACTGAACCCAGTACTCAGAAAAAAAAAGTATATTTTCTCTTCAAGTATCCATGAAACATTAATAAAATTTTGATCATATATTTGGCCACAGGGAAAAACATTAATAAATTCTTTAAATTGGAAAGAGTACAATTAAGAAATTGAGTACAAGTCACATTCAATGACTATAATCCAATTTAAAAAGCAATAGATAATCAAAAGTTAAACTATCCATCCCATTAGATATTCAAAAACATACTTCTAAGCTTCTTTTGAGGCAAAAGGTAATCAAAAGCCTTAATTGCTAAATAAAATCAGTAAAAATAACTTTCATTCTGAAATCCATGGGACATGATCAGAGAACACTAATTTAGAAGGAGGATATGGAATGCGGGTAATCACTATTTGTTTTGCAGTTATCATCATTTTTAAGGAGGGCACAGATAATGAAAGCTCATCAATCAGCCATGCTGACAAAATGACGTACAAAAGTAGTTAGAGAAGACCCATGTCATTGTGTTGCTCCCATGTACGAGCTAAGTGACCTTGTACAAATTTCCTCCTCTTTAAAATAGGGACAACAAGTACTTCCTTCATGATGTTATCACAAAGAGTAAATAAGTCATCAAAGGATAAAACAGTGCTTGACACAAAGCAGATTCTCAATAAATATTAGTAAAATTCCAGTGGGGAAAAAATCCAAAGAATAGAACACATCAAATGTTAGAAAAGTGAAAGAGCATGAGAGCTGAGAAAATACCATTGGATTTGACCATCAAGATGCCACCAGAAATTTTAAGAACGCAATTTTCTAAGAGTGAGAGGGAAGGTCAAGATGATAGACTCCAGGAGCTTATAGTGTTCCCACATAAAGTTTCTGGGGAAAAAAATAATCCAAGATATCCAATAGGCATTTCTTAATGATTGATGTATGTATATTATTTTGCAAATCTATTTAAAGAAGGAAATAAAAACTCATTCTGCTTGGTTTTCTCTCTTGTGTCCTCTGTGGGTATCTAAAATGCCTATCAACATTATTCATTTAATCACAACCACTCTGCTTTCATGTGTCTAGTATAATCATTCTTTGACATGTGTAACAAGTATCTATGGAGCACCTAGGACAGGGTCAGCCTCTTTGTTAGAAGCATGAAAGCAATACCTACCAATCTCGGAAGGCAAATCAGATCTGATTTTTAAAGCTAGCCAAAAATCAAAATATTCATGTAAAATATTCTAGTTTTTAAGCATTGATTCATAAATGTTAATAACATACAAATAAATAAAAGCTTAAGTAGAGTTTGTACTTTATTACCAATATAACAATTTAGTTCTGATATCCAATTTCTCACCTACTCTAATTTTTCAAATCTTTCAATATTCCTTATAAAACTTAAATCCTTTTTTAATAACAACAAAAAAAGTTTCTAAGCAAGAAGATATTCAGAAATAAAAGAAGTTAGAGAAGTACTACATAACCCTAGGGCATTTATTTCATGTCCTGGGTCATCTCATTTTATTTTCTTATAGTTCTGAAAATACCATGCTGACCAGATTTCTGACCGAAGATGAATTTGACTGAGAAGAAAGTTATAGAACTACATATTAACTGAGCAAAATCCTTTTCAGAAATGAAATTGACTAAAGTATACTTTCATTTCAGGTACCATTCTCTCATAGGAGGGAGAGCATTTCCTCAGCTCTCAGCAATCCTCCAACCTCTTAACTCCAGGAAATCCATAAAACACTAATTATGTTAAAATTACATAATATATTAGAATTGAGTCATTATTATATGCAAGGTATTATGCTAAGCACTTTGCATCAATTATTTCAAAAAAATAGCATAAAGGACTATTATTATTTACATTTTCAAATGAGAAATTAAGGACGCACTGAAAATAAACAGTTTCCCATAAGTCACATAGCTGAGATTCAAATTCCGGAGAATCTGATAATTCTAAAAGGACCAAACAAGATAGCTAAGTTGTAAACAATAAAAGACAGAGGAGCAAGGGACAAAAGGAAAAGAAGAGAAAATAGGAAAAGCAGCTTATAGGAAGGTGGCAGCAACAATAATAGATATTAAGCCCCACACAGTCTGCCTTTACAGAGTTCTCCAATTGCATTTTATCCCATACAGAGAAACAGAAGTGCTTTTGGACTATGCTTCTTAATAAGACTGGTCTGTAACTTGCTAAGGACATCTGACATAGAATCCAGAGAAATATTAAAAAATGGCTCATTATTCCCCTTTTTGTTGCTACTTACTGACTAGGAAAAGAAGCAACAAAAAGAAATGGGAAAATGTGTGCAATTTTTTCATCTTTGCTCCAGACGAAGGATTTAGGAGATATTCATATTTCACTGCCTAACTTTAAAAACAGTTCTACTGGGATTTTCTTTTCTGATGGAATTATAACACTGAGTATTATGTTTTTAATGAGATTCAAATCAGAAATCTTTGACAGAGAAAAATTTATACAAAGGGTCAAATGTACCACCGTGGAGACTGTAGGATTAAACAGGAATCTAAGCTATGCTATCATTTATGACAAAGGAGCCAAAAAGGCTTTCTTCATATTTAGCTTTCTTCATGTTTAGAAGTGAACGTATAATCTCTGGACCTTAAAACATTAAAATCAATTAGTAAGATGATTTCCATGAAAATAAATAAGATGCTATTTTAATCAATGCCAGAGTTATATAGAAGTCAAGTCATGAGAAGACCAGAGTTATTCTTAATGGTTTTATTAAGCCACAGCTGGTATATCAATCCATCAATCCTGCCAGGGTTGTCCAGAATTCACACGTACAAATTCATAGTGAATGGAACCAGTTGAGGAAAGAGAAAATGCCTGGTGTTCCATGTACAGCCTACCAGGTCATTCTGGTGAAGAGAAAATTGATTTAGCCAGGGGTCTCCTCTAATGCTGAAAAACCCACGTAATAGTCACAGGCTTAATTGTAGTTCTAATTTTTGTGCTGTAGAATTCATCTGCTGCAGAGAAACAACTTTGCCATATGCTTCTAAATCTTTTGACATTTAGAGGTGTTACGAAGGTCACTAGATTTATCATAAATACTGAATTTCAAAAGGAGATGTATTTTTAGTCTTAAGGGCAAATGTTGTACAGAACATTATGATGTACCTGGAGCAATAATAGGAATAAAGGAAATGGTAACCAATTCTGTTATGTCTAATTTTCTTCAATATTGGTATTTTAAGAAAGGTTGCATGGTTTTGTGTTTTTAAATCTAATTTCTAATGTATTCTGCTGTCACACGGGTATAATAGAGTCTGCCCAATGGTTGTAACTGCAAATGTTTTCAGGGTCTAGACAAGTAAAGTTAAGAAGTCAAGTGAGTCCCGTTGGAGAAAAATCACATGGCCATCTTGATCTACATTTTTGTCATCCATCTTTTGACAGAGAGCCAAAGAGGCTAAAAATGTATTTGCTGTATAAGTTTGATGATGGATGGCAAATGATGTTCAATATTGGTGTCAGAGACAAGAGGGAATGGTGAGAACTTTGGCACAATGGAGACCCCATATCTCACCAAAGGTGTCAGCCTATTCTTCAGCCAATCTCATCTGATTGCTACCTTTGAGAATGTGAGTCCAGAGCCACCAAATCTTTTGCTTTTTTTTTTTTCACATTTCTGAAAATTCTTCTAAAACATAACATAAAGAAAATGCATCTGTAAACTACATTTAGGTCATGGGCCTAGTTTAGGTTTATCTAGTGGTAAGAAAGTGTGGGGTACAGACGTGACAAAAATCATGTAGTTATATGTGAATCAGTGAAGAGAACACTTCCACTGTGGGTCTATCTTGATGTCTATTTTGTTCTTGACTTCTTCTAGGTTGTGTGTGCAAAGGGAAGGGAGACAAAGGAGTGAAAAGGGTCACATAGACCAGACTGTAGAAAGTCATAGAGTTGAAACACACTGTAAGTGACTTTGTATACAATCATGTGACACATAACATTTTGGTCAATGACAGACCACCTATATAACAGTGGTCTCATAAGATAATGCCGTAATTTTACTGCACATTTTGTATGTTTAGATATACAAATACTTACCATTGTATTATAATTGCTCATAATATTAATATAGTAACATGCTGTGCAGGTTTATAGCCTAGCAGCAATAGGCTATACCATAGATACTGGGTGTAGGTTATACCATCTAGGTTTGTGTAAGTGCATTTCATGATGTTGGCACAATAATGAAACTGCCCAATGACGCATTTCTCAGAATGTATCCCTGTCATTAAACGATGTGTAACCATACTTGGTGCTGGAATCAAATTCACTATTAACTATATTGATGACACTGTCCAAGTCACTTATCATCTCTATGCCAGTTTTTCCCTCTTTTGAACTGATGAGAATTAGACTAGATAATGTCTAAAATTTCTTCTACCCCTAACATTCTAGAGAAGGAGGCAAAGTATTTCACAGCTTCTCAATGACACCTAACAAAGTTGTTAGTCATCCTGTATCAAACCCATAATTTCTCTTTATATCTTCTTTAATAATTCTTTCCACCAATACAGTTTTCTTTCTAAAGAATTACCTTTTTTATACTTTCATGCATTTTCTTTTTTATTCTTCCCATGCTTATGCCTTAGGATAAGGAAGAAAGATAGATTTCATCTCAGGTGTCAGGTCTGATATTGAATCAGTTCTCTAGAAGACTGTTCAAAAGGATTGTGAGTACTTCCAAAGGTGTATAGAAGCATGATTGATTCTCAGTGTCTGTATGGGTGAGGGAGAATAATTTACAGTTTATATCACAGAAATAAGTTTAGAAGTATTGGTTCGGAATTCCAAAATTTCAAAATTACTAAACCCTAGATTAAACATACAAGATTTATGACTATTTTTCTCTCTACTTTTCTTAGAGGACTTTAGAGATAATTTTTTTTTTTTTTGCCCAAAATATCAACCTCCCTTTTTTATTTTTCAGAAGTAAGGGCCTAGAGTAGGTACTTTTTCCCCTCAAATTATAGGTGATATCATCAAAAAAGGCCTTATGTTAAGTCATATTTCCAAATCCTAAAAATTCATAATCAAAACATATAATCTATGTTGAACTAAAATTAAACAAAATTAACTGTGCACGTGACAGTTTCATTCTAAGTTAGATATTTTCTGACAAATCAGGTATTCAGTTCACCTTATTCTTCACGAGTAAGTTGAATATGGATGGGGCAGAGGGGTGGTATGAAGTGTACAAGGCCTGTCAAAATTTAGCTGGATATAAGATTCTTGCTAAATTTGTCCTGCCAAAAACAGTTTTTTACAATATTTGTCAAAAGAAATTCTTGTAATTTTATGATGAGATTCTATTGTTTCTCAAATGGAGTTTTTAAAGGTTCTGATTTTAAAATGTCCATTTGTAGAATTTTTTAAAATAATTATAATTTCATTATGTGTAGTATCTACTACAAACTAAGACAGGAAGAACTACCTGATACAGGTATTATCTCTTTTTTGGTAAAGAAATAGGAATATTTTGAAATTTACTCTATTAATTATCAGCATATAAAGATATGCTCATTTAGGATATTAAGATTCTTGAAAAAAAAATATTCTCTGAGAGTGAGTATTATCTCAAGTAACCTTGATAAAGAAAGAGTTTTCTAAATTGAGGCAAATTCAAATAACCACCATTTTGAATTTTTTAATTAGTAAAAAATAAATTATCACGCACATATCTTACCATTAAAGCTCATAATTATTAATGAATGTGTTCAAAAGAAAAACACAACTTTTAGGAAAAGGATAGCCACACTTTGAGAATTCAGGCACTAAAAATTTTTTCTCATGAAGCAGCTCAGATGAAAATTTTTAATCTCACTTAAATTTCTACCTAATATTAGAAATCTGTTTTGTCTGCTTGCTTTTCCCTCAAGACCTAGAAGCTAAGGCTTTTTCAATTACAGTGTTATGCTTGGAAATGCCCAAATCTCTAAATTAAAGTTCTCTCTGGATTCCATGGGAAGAATTTCTGTGTGGGTTACGCAACTACAACTTTAACTCTGCCAGACAGTTAGGCTAAGAGAGGTGTCAACCCAGAGGGAAAGGAGTCCATTTATTTTTCATGCCTGCTGAAGAAAATCAGTCCAGCTATTCTGAAAAAAAAAAAACCAGAAGTTTCATTTCTCATCTAAGCTATTCCCCATTGAAAACAGTACATCTTTTACCTTCGAGAATCTTTTCATTAAAATTTTATGGTCTCTAAAATTCCAAAAATTTTTCCAAACCCTGAAATCTCTCTACATAGTCATATGACCTGAAGAATTGCAATCTCTAAAACTTCACTATGCTAGGAAGTATCAGTATATTACATTTATGCATGTATTTTATTATCACAAGGTAATTAATACATCGATTATGGAGCAACACCAAATGTGATACAATAGGACTGCAGGATTAGTGTTGGCTTTAAAAGGAATCGCATGCCCTAAAGTGTGTCCTTAATTATTCAGAAGACCAAATAATCATCTACATGGAATTTATCAATAATTAATATGCCCACCTTAACACACTTTCACTGATCTCTTCTTTTGTGTAGTGAATCATTTACATTTACCACTAAAAAAAAGTTTAAAGTTTTAGCAAATTTAGATGCGCTATCAATCAACAATGGGAGCTCAAGCTTGGGTTTTTGTGTTTATTTACATTCTCTCCCTGGGTTCTCTCATCTAGTGTTGCATCTGTAAGTATCAATTATGTGCTGCTGATGTCTCTTGTCTCTAAGGTTTATTTCTCCAGCTCAGTCCACTCCACCGTACTCATGTCCATTTATTCAACTGTTTATTTGCTATTTCCCCTTGGATATTTAATAAATATCTTAGATTTAATACTCCCAAAAATCAACTCTATAGTTCAACCTATAAAATCCACTCTTCTACCAATTTTCACCATCAGCACAGAAAAAGCACCACCATCTTCCCTGTGGTACAGATAAAAATTCTTCAGATCATCCCAGATTCCTTGATTACCCTTATCTCTCCATGCAATCGTCCACCAACCTTTGTTTGTTTTACCGCTAAAATATAATTCCAGTGTGCCCACTTCTCTTCATCTCCACTGCTACCACCCTTATCCAAAGCACCCTCACCTCTTGCTCAGGAAGTGCAGTAGTATCCAAATAAATCACTGCTTTACTCTTCCCATCTTCTACAACCCATTTTCCAAAGAGCAGCCAGAGTACCATTTTACAACAATAAATCAATTCACGCCATTTCCCTGAACAAAACCTTACAGTGACTTCCCCCTGTATGGAGAATGAATTCCAAACTGTTTACCTACACAGTCCATTGCCACCTAATCCCTGTGTTATTGTTTGAATCCTCTATGTTTATTAATTTTGTTGTCATTCTCCCCCGCTTGAATAGAAGCTCCAAGATAGCAGAGAGTTTTCTGCCCAGTGTGTCTTATGCCCAGCCCCTGGAACAGAGTGTGGTGTACAGTAGACTCTGAATAAATGTTTCTAAAAAGAATGACTCAGGTTTCCCAAATATTAATACAAATAAATACCTGCAAAATGCGGAGAAAAGGCAGTGTTATTGTTCTACTAAAATAAAGCAATATGATAGACATTTCTGCACTTTTCTCATTAAACAATAATATAGGACTCTCTATTATTTGGATGGTAGAGCTTTAGTTCATTCTTTTTAATGATATATAATATTGCAACAACACAAAAATTTTTAGCCACAGCCCTATGAATAACATTTTTTTCATTTTTTGCAACAAAATATTAGAATATCTTTTTCCCACATCCATTTCATCCTTAAGATTTTAGCAGCGTTTTTTATTTTTAGGTTTATTGTTATTAGGGATCAAATCTGCAGGTGGTGGGTGGAGGCCAGGAAGGTGGTTCCTAGAGGGTGGAGAAGCTGGGGACCAGTCAGGTGAAGGGACTTCAGGAAAATGCAGAACACCTGGTAATCATTTGGTAACAACCCACACCTACTGTAAACCCTCCCCTATCCGGCCAATAAAAGGAAACCACCTGGGAGTCCTCAACGTCTTTCTTTCTCCACTTGTGGAAACTGACCCCTCTCTTGGTAATGCATTTTCACTTTGGGTAGCTTCCTTCCTTCCTTTCACTTTATATAGTTTCTTTCTTTTCTGTAATAAACTGTTTGTGTGGGATTGCTTTGTATGTGATCACTCCGTTATCGGCTCAACTCCGTACCAGTGCTCACTCTTGACACTGGGAACCAAGGACTAGGGAATATTGAGATAGACCTAACAGTAGAGCTTTAGTTCATTCTTTTTAATGGTACATAATATGGCATTAAACAACTCAAATTTTTAGCAATACCTCTATTAATAACATTTTTTTCATTTTTTGTAATAAAATCTAAGAGAATCTTTTTCCCACATTCATTTCATCTTTAAGATTTTAGCAGTTTTTTATTTTTATTTTATTTAATTCTATCATTAGTCTACAATAATCAGTAGTATGTTTACTATGTCATTTTTTTTTCTATTTTAAATATTTTTTACCTTTTCTCCTGGTATCGCTCTTCAGTTTTTTGGCTGTATCCTTGAGTAAGAAGGGCCCTCACTGCCTGAGATTGTAGACATAGTCTCCCATGTATTTTTGCTTTTAGTGTTCTATTTTTTAAAAGTTTTAATCTTTATGGAATTTAATTTTAAACATAGTAGGAAATGGAAGGTCCACTATCATTTTATTTTAGAGCTGTTCCAAAAATGTCACCACTATCTTATTCCCACACTAAATTAAACTATCATTATGATATGGTAATTTTGTTATCATATTTTATCATGTTTCTTTTCTCAAATATGCTGGAACATATTCATGTGCATTGATTTATTTGCCTACTTCACACACTACCACCATATGGAATTGGTTGCAGTGACTTTATAGTACATTCTGTAGTTCTTCAGGTATTTGCAAGCATTTATGATTTCCCATAAATTTTAAGATCATCTTGTACAAGTAAAAACTTATGTGGTATTCTAATTGGAATTTCATTAAATTTATGTTAATATAGGGACCATTGACCTTTTTATAAGAAGGCTTCCCAGCTAAGAATATCATTTTCTTTTCCATTTACTTAGATCTTCTTTTATGACTTGCAAAAAGATTTTCTCACATAAATCGTGTCTCTTTTTCCTGAATTTATTACTAAGTACTTTTCAGTGTATTTTTGCTGTAGTTAATTATTTCCACTACAAATTTAGCTATATTTTCTAAGTATTGCTAGTGTTGAAAGAGAGTGTTAATTTATGTTTCTATTTCCTTTCTCCATTATATTAATTTTTCAATGAATTCTAGGAGTCTTTAGAATATTCTTTTGGTTTCATCCATTTTATAGAAGTGTAATTCATTAGCAAAAACAGCATGTTATTCTGGTTTCCCAGTGTTTATTCCAGACTTAGTGAATTTTCAAGAACTTTATAATATGAATAATGTTTATAATAGATACACCTGTTTAGTTCCCAATTTAATTCAAATAATCTTACTTTTCCACAGTATTGATTTAATTTTATATTAAAAATCTTTATAAATTTAACCTTTTCAGAATTTCAAATACTTAAAAAATGTAAAAGGTGATTAAGTTTATTAAAAGACTTCAAACTCACTATGAAATGTGCTCCACAACTACCATGATCTAATTGCATATATATTGTGGGGTTAATTTTTTGGAAAATAGTCTAAATTGTATCTTATTAGTGTTCTTTTTGGATATTTTATTTATATAGAAGATTATACATTGAGAAATAGAGCTGTAAAATTTTGTCAAATACATTTTCACTATGTATTGACATGAATTTTCTCTTTTAGAAAATTATGTATTATAATAATGTATTATAATTATATATTTCTGTGTATTAAAATAAACTTCCATTCCTTAAACAAACCCTACTTTGTAATAGTGCGTTTTTTGACACATTTCTGAGTTATTTGCTACAATTTTGTCAAGAATTTTACTCAACATTTAGAGGTGAAAATAGTCTATAGTTTTATTTTTGTATTATCTTTGTAATTATTAAAGCAATATTGGATTCACAAAAATTGAGTGGAAAACAATCCTTTTTTCCTATGCCATTGGAATAATATGTTCTTTAAACCAAAGTGAAATCAAAGCTAAAACCTAGTGGTGAATCTATCATGTCCTAATTATTTATCAATTGTAAATATTACCTTTGTTCTTTATTTGTGGCAATTTATTTGTGTTTTCCACTTGTGTAAATTTTTGATGATTTACATTTATTTTCCTGGAATATCATCTGTTTCCTTCTAGTTTTCAATTTTATTGCCATATAATTATATATAGTGTTCTCCTCTAAGTCTTTCTAATTCTCTCTCTGATTCCTGGGCATTCTTAGATGTTACTTGTTTAGCTCACTGAAACCATGGTCTGTTGGAGAAACCAACGAAGCCAAAGTCCTATAGGTGGTAGAAGCAAAATGGTCAATATCCCTGGAATGTCAAAGCTGGCAGACTGTCAGTTTCCTGTTGACACACAGATGCAAAGTTTTTCCGCACCCTGGTCTCCCCAGAACTCTTCAAGCTGTATTCATCCATTCAAGTCCCCAGATGCTTTGGGGATTAATAGGGTTCTGACCCACTTACATGAGGTCAGTGTTGGTCTGATCACTGGATCTCTGATAGCCATCATTTCCAGCTCTCTTTAAGCCCTCTAAATTCTGGCTCTGAACTCCAGATACATATTGCTATTTTCTATATACTTCTCAATCCCATGAAATAGAAATTTTTACATCAGTTTTTCATTCTTTCTACTACTGTACCCTACCAAAGACTGAGGCTTCATGTACACCCATCAACCCCATCAACTATTTGACTTAGGAAACATGAGAAACCTAAAGTGGGAATAGATGCAAGGGAGCTATTATCAGGTTGCTGTGCTTGCAGAATTGTCCCAGTTTTATTGTACACATAATCGCTGTTATATGCAGTCAGTTTATTCTTGGAGTAAGGATGAAGTCTACATAGAGATTATATTAGTTGAATATAATAACTTTATAGGTAATAGAAAAGAAGAGAAAATACTTTTAGCAGTGTCTCCAACTCTGTCAAATGTCAAAGTATTGTACCTTGGCTAAACTAGTTGGGAAAGGTACTTAAAATATCCATTTCTTATTTGTTTGATGTGTGCAATAAAAATAAAATGAGTTTGTATGTCATGGTATTGCTGTGAATATTAAATAATTTAATCCATGTGAAATACTCAATATAGTTTATGGTATGTTCATTCATTCATGTATTAAATAATTTAGCAACTACTAAGTGCCAGGCATTTAGTGAGAGGACAAACAAGACGAAGTTCATATCTTCATGGATCTCCCCCTAATCGCAGAAATACAACAAAGGTATATGCTTTTACCACTTCTTTTCTGCATTATCCTGGAGGCTCTAGTTACCAACATAAGGCAAGAAAAATAATTAAAACACACCCAGATTAGAAAAGAATTAATTGTTTTTATTAGTAGAGAACATGACCATCTACAAAAATCCTATTTATTCTACAAAAAAGGTACCAGACATAATAAGTGAAGTTAGTAGAGATACGAGATTAATATAGAAAAACCCATGTGTTTTTGTATAGTAGGAATGAAAAATTAGAAATTGACATTTATCATACTATTTATGTTCACATTAAAAAATTAATGCTTAGGAATTATGTTAGTCAGGAGTCTCCAGATAAACAGGGTCCATAGCAGAATACATCTATGGTCATCTGTGTCCATGGGTTCCACATCCATGGATTCAACCAACTGTGGATCAAACATATTTGAAAAAAAATGGATGGTTGCATCTGTCCTGAACATGTACAGACTTTTTTCTTGTCATTGTTCCCTAAATACAATCTAACAGCTCTTTACATAGCATTTACAGTGTATTATATGTTGTAAGCAAGCTAGAGATGATTTACAGCTGTGGTTCTCAATCCCTGGTCAATGGCCTGTTGGGCACCCCCTACACTCACCCCACACAGCAGGAGGTGCCCGGCGGGCAAGCAAGGGAAGCTTCATCTGCATTTGCGGCTGCTTCCCATCACTGTCATCATTGTCTGAGCTCCACCTCCTGTCAGATCAGTGGCGGCATTGGATTCTCATAGAAGCCGAACCCTACTGTAAAGTGTGCATGCGAGGGATCTGGGGTGAGCGCTCCTTATGAGAATCTCATGCTTAATGATCCGGGGTGCACTTGAATTATCAGGAGGCCATTCCCCACTCCCCCATCCGTGGAAGGATTGTCTTCCATGAAAGTGGTCCCTGGTGCCAAAAAGGGACCACTGATTTAAAGCATACTGGAGGATGTGCATAGGTTATATGCAAACACTATACCATTTTATATAAGGGATTTAAGCATCCATGGATTTAGTTATCTGAGGGATTCTTGGGACCAATCCCAAATGAATTCAAAAGACACTGTTAAAGAAACATCAAGCCACAGCCTGGGAGAAAGTATTTTCAAATCATGTATCTCATAAAGAATTTTTATTCAGAATATATAAAGAACTGTCAAAATTCAACAATAACAAACAACTTCATTAAAAAATTGGACAAAAAATTCCATTGAAAAATACACGGATGACAAACAGCACATATAAAGATACTTAAAATCTGTAGTCATCATAGAAATGCAAACTAAAACCATAATAAGATACCTATTAGATTTGCTGAAATGAAAGACTGATCATATCAGGTGTTGGCAAGAATTTGGAGCAATTACAACTCTCATACACTGTCAATAGGAATGCAAAATGTATCAACTGAGTCAAACTAGTTTGATAGTTTCTGGCAAAATGAAACATTCTCCCAGCTGATATTATATATCTTGATATTCCAATCCTAGCCATGAGCATTGAAATTATATTCATGCAAAGACAAGTATACAAATGATCATAGCAGCTTTATTTGTAATAGGCAAATATTGGTAATAACCCATTATCTATTGCCATGTGAAAGAAGAAACAAAATTTGATACAGGCATACAATGAAATACTACTTAGAAAAATAAAGGAATTAACTCTAAGTACATGCAAAAACTGTATGAAATTCAAAATAATTGTGCAGAGTAAAAGAATGCAGAAAAATATATACTGTATTATTCCATTTATATACAATTATAGAAAATTCAAACAAATCTATAGTTAAAGAAAGCAGATCAGTGGTTACCTGAGGTAAGAAGGTCTGTTAGGGGCAAAGAAAGGATTACAAATGTGCACAAAGAAACTTTGGGGATAATGTATAGGTTTGTTATCCTTAGTTAAGTTATGTTTTCATATGTACGAGAAACATTTCTCAAACTATGCACTTTAAATATATGATGTTTATTGTATGTTAATTATACCTTAGTAAAGCTGTTTACCAATTTCTAAAGTCCTTTCCTGGTCTGTAAAGTTACAAAGGAGGAGTGACTTGTAGAAACTAACAGTGAGAATTTTTTGTCCTTAAGTGAGGCTCTCCTGTGAATCCAACCACCTTTCATTCCATGCTCATCCACAACATTCATCAACTGTCAAGCAGAAGTCTGTCACAGACGACAAACAAATTTTATTGTTAAATTCTAACATTTTTTTGCAATACATTATAAAGCTAAAGGGCAAAACAACATACATAAAAATATCAGCATACATAATACATAAACATTATACATAAAATATTACAGCATGTATACAAATATGAAACAACTTTCTTGTATACCTTTGACACTGATTGCATTTATGTCATTTAATATGACAGTAATTATAATGTACTCATGCATATCTACCTTTAAATAAGCTCAATTAACAAAGAGCACTCATTCCAAACAATCATATTTAATAATATCCTTAAAAATTAAAAGCTCTAATCCTGTAATTATTTGATTAAAGCAGTGTATGTGAATTTGATTAATAAACTCTATATACTGATTGAGCTATCTACTTGATAGGGATTCATCTACCAAAAACTCATTGTAATTCAGCAACATCATTAACTCTAATGGTCATTGCTGAAAATAAGGGGGCTGTTAATATCATGGTCATAAGCATTAGCACATTAAAGATACTTTTCCCTCCAGGCTTTAGTGACTTGATTTTGTTTTAACAAAATGGAAAAGCACTTAATATGATCTGATTATGATTTATAGCACCAGTGCTTGAAATAGAAAATGAAAACTGTTCATTCTCCAATAAAGGAATAGTTGAATAAGTTTTATACTGTAGGACATAATGCAGCTATGAAAAAATACTTTATGGATGTAAATATAAAATATATTCAAGTACACTGTTAAGTGAAAGAGAAAATTAAAGAATAATTCTGTTTTAAAAGATGAGCAAAAATTATCCTATAATGTGTGCATAAGTCTTCTTAAGAATAGAAAATGTATGGTAAGAAATGTTTATCAAACTGTTCACATCAGTTACCTTAGCCTGTGTGGCAAATGATTAGATTTTTAAAAATTTATTCTTATTACAAAGTACATATTTTACTTGTTTAATTTTTATAAAATATGAAAAAATATTATCTCTTAAAAATATAATTTCAAAAGCCCAGAAAAAGACCTCTCTGAATGTAAAAATATCTTTATAACATAACTCACTCTAATTAACAAAGTTAGTTCAAGCAATTATCCTATATCGAGAAGATATAGGTATGCTTTCTAATTTTGACAACATTACAAAATAAGCATCACTATCTTCACCTTACAGGTACCAAAATTAAGGTTCAAAGAAAGTACCATTTCCAAAGTCATACAATTACCAAGTAGTCGAAGCTAACTTAAACCCAAATCTGACAAAAAAGCTTGGGCTTTTAACTATACAATAGTACTTTTAGATATTCATAGCCTACTTTGATACATTTACAGAGCATGTCCAGTAATGCAAATATTATGTGTTCTGCCCAAAGAGTATGCACATACTTGTTTCAATCCAATATAGGAAGAACACATACCATGAAATATTTCTCATCATTTAGAACATTTACACTACTACAACCACACTACCTTATAAGCCCTCTTTTGCCATCTAGAAAAAACATATATGAGCTGGCTGGTTGGGCGGTGATGGGGATTGCAGGATATGCCTGTTGTCCATGGTCCTGAACCAAAAGAACTCTGAGCAAAGCTCATTGGCATTTTCAGCTGTGTTTGGTCTCAGACTCTCAGAAGCCATATGCTAATCAAGTAAAGCTAATTAACCTAGCATTTAAAACCATTTGTAAATATAAGGTATTGGACTTGGAAATAGACCCAAATGCTAGAGATAAATTCACATGTCTCTTAAGGGGTCTTTCATAATCCTTGAAGGAATCGTGCCTGTTTTCCAAACAGTAGGAATTGGTGTTAGAGTGTTCTCACAAGTTAGATCATTTTCTTTTTCGTTATATGTACTTTTATACAAGAATCTATGTGTTTTATGGTTTCATGCTCCTAAGAACATTATTTTAAAATGTCTTGGATTCCTGAGGGAGAGGCTCTGTTGAGATTGCATCTAGATGGTATCTGAAACAGACACTCAGAAAGAAAATATAAAATTATTTAGCAATAATTTTTTCAGCAGCGATGATTCTGTGCCTTTTATCTGGTTATTTTATGTGTCAAAAAGTATGTGTGTATATACATATATATGCACACACACATATACATACACCTTTACTGTTAAATGGCAGCAAATTTAGATATACAACAGGTCAAATACCTCTTTTATTGTATGATGCCAGGATAATAAATATTTACAGAGTTTTAGGTCTAGTACGTTTGAGCCTAGCCCCAATTCATAAATTTTTAATAGGAATTATATAACATATAATTTAAGCATAAAATCTGTGAATATAAAATTGGGGCAGTCCCAGTTCATTCATTAATTTATTCATTCATTCATTCAAATAAGCATTAAAAATCTGTATGTGTAAAACAATGAATTTTCAAAAATGTCCAACGTTCAGTAATTGTTTTAAATATAATTATTCAAAATACTAACTAAAATCACTTTAGGAAGTATTTGAATAACTGAATAACAATCTGTGGAATACATATTTATAGAAGACTTCAAGTATTATTTAACGTCTATTAAATACCAGCTTTACTGTTTTATTGGTTGAATGTACTATGAAATGATTTTACATTTCAAAACCATAAATAAATTTTGACAAATGAAAAGGTCATTAGCTGCATTAAAATCCACCAGACCCACTATAAAATGTGTTCTCAATAGGATATTAATTAATTCCAGAGATAACATTTCTGTTGATTACCCTTGAGCAAGACATAAATGTTATCGGACCAGAGCTGCTAAAGAGATGACTGGTTGCTTTTCTAATAAAAATAAATGGAATGGACTGTATTTTCTTTTTATTTTTTTAAAGAAGGCTATAAAGATATTTCACCTACTCTTAACTTTACTTAAAAATAAAAACTGGACTCTGAACTAATTTACTCTCTTTGTCATGAAAATTTTACTTTAAAAAATTTTTCTTAAGAGATAATTAAGAATTTACATGAAGAGTTACTTTAAAAATGTTCTTGAAACTCAGTATACAATAACAAAATAACCATAAAAAACTATTCGGTGAAAAACTATATTCATATGCAGCTCATATATGTTTCTATATATTCATATTTAATATATTCTACATGTATACATAATTCATAATAATTGCAACTGGGTCTAGTGATATATACCAAGATGCCAATAACAATCTATAATCAACAGTAATAGATTTCTTTTATTTTTGCTTTCCTGAATATTCAGAATTTTATAACCTTCAGTAGCATGTCTTCACTGTTTTTGCAATGAGAAAAGCATTCACACCAAATTTAAAAACAAAAACTAAAAATACTTAATACTGTTTTGTAAGCATCGAGTATATACTTTATCTTTAGTCCCTCACCATTTTATGAGTCTCACAAAATGCAAAGTTAATTTCACTCACTTTCACAAGTTTGTTTACTGACTTGTACGTCCATGCTTTCCCACCCATCCTCAATATGCATCCCAAAGACATCATATACGTGTGTGTGTGTTTGTGTGTGTGTGTGTGTTAATATACATCCTTGGGAAAGTCACTTCTTTTCTCTCAATTTCAGTTTTTATTCTCTGTAAAATGAAAGCATTAGACTGGAGTTCCTTTTGTAATTTAACATTTAGTATTTTAAGATAGTCTACGATATTCTAGGAAGCCTTCTTAATACAGCCCTTACAGCCTTGATTAGTTCAATGTATGGCTTTCAACCCTTGTAGGTGAACACAGTTTATTATTTTCCATTAATCAGACAAAAGCATACTCACTGGATATATATTTTCTCTCCTGGTCTACCCTAAACTTCTTGCAGCACAGTCATTGTAGTAAACATGTGTTGTTTTATTTCAACATCTCTCCTTTAGTCCATGTGATTTTCACAAAACTGTGGATGCAGAGTGTGCTGAGGCTGTCTATCATGATGCACAGTCTGGAGACACATGGAAGAAGAGTTCTTGTGGTCATTTGTGGACACTAGCTAAGAAAAGTCTATCATTAATAGTAACTTCTAAGTTGTAGCTGGAATTCTTTGTCCTCCAAAGGTAATTTGATAATAAATGTTTTCTTTTGTTAAGAAATAAATTGAACATTATGTGAAATGAAAGTATGAAGGTCAAAATGAGGCTAGAACTGCTAGCTACCATTTTGCCGGCTGCATAAAGAAAGACCATTTGAAAAACAGACAATGTTGACAACACATAGAAGATATCAAAATTGAGAGACTCAAACATGGAAAAAAAATGCTCATAACATTGGTTAAGCCTTTGGACTAAAATGTGATTAAGTCAATCTCACACCATGTACTGCCCAGATATAGAACACAATGTATTTCCCATCCTTATTAAGCTAATTTTTACTGGGTTTCTGTGTCTTACGGTCAAAAGAATTCTGGTGTTTAGCGACCTGGAATTTTTCTGTTTATTTATGTTTTGTTTTGTTTTGTTTCTGTTTTAAAGTTCTCCGAATGGCCTACAATGACTTCTACACGGAATTCTCTCTATTTATTGGTTAACATACATGAGGGAATGCTTTCAACCATTTAATTTTTATCTCCCTCCAAACAATATATAATGTCTTTTTCATAGTATTCAAAAGTTTAGCTAATACATTCTAGAAGCTAAACAATATCTTCGTCTGTCATACAAGCCTACATTTCTGCTCTGGAGTCAACAGTTGGCAGAAACTCTGCCTCACAGTAAATGGACATCAAGCTACATAGAACAGGAAACTATTCGTTCTTTTCAATAAAACTACTGTAGGATCAGAACTTGCACATGACTTCAAATCATCTTTGCCTCACCTCTTCCATAGCCCCTTACCTCCCAACAAAACTGGGATCTTCTCACTTCCTGCCCAGTCCTCTCTGCTGCCCCAGGTTGGGATGCCTGCAGGAACCTGTTCCCCCCTAGCAGAAACACATGCAGAGAGTGCGGGCGATTTACCACTTACTGCTGTGTAGAAACCCAGGCTGAGTTAGTTCATTTCTTAATAATCTAACAATTATTGCACTCACCATTCCTAACCATGCTAAGTCAATAAAAGGATATAAGTGTGGCCATCCATGTAGAAGTGACCAGTTAATTTCAATAAGTTGCCTAAAATTTTTACAAATTGTTGATGGATTTTTTTTTTCTTTTCCTGAATTGACTGACTAACGTGATCCTCTAGAAACAGCCCATGACCCGATAGCTCAATTTAGAGGTGGAAGATGACTAAAGAACCAAGGCATCGATAAAAAGGGGAAACTTTCAAAGAAAGAAGGGAATTCTGTGGTGCCTGTCCAACATGGACTCTGAATGAGCAAATTATTTAATGAAAAAAAGAATTGGTATGTTTGGAGGGGGAAGGTAATGGATTGTACCAACACCAGGCTACATATTATAAAACAACCATAGGGTTTATATTTCAGGGACTCATCTTTTCCTTCCTCCTGACCCTTTCACGAAGGAAGGTCTTTGCTAGGGCAGAGTAAAGGGGTGTTCAATATTAGAAGAGAATTAGTGCTGTGTATGTAGATGCTCCATTCCAAAAAATCTAAAACCTTCTCAATGGATTTTCAGGATCCTGACCCTGCAAAATAGAGTGTGGTCTCACAGAAAAGGCAAGGGGAGAAGAGAAGCCAGGGAACAGACGCCTTCTGCTGCACACCAGTGTGTTCACCGTGAACTTGCTCAGGGCCCTGGGATGTGGCTTATATATACGACACACTACTCAACCATCATAAAGAGTGAAATAATGTCTTTTGCAGCAACTTGGATGGAACTAGAGGCCACCATTCTAAGTACCCCAGTAACAAAAACCAAGTACTACATGTTTTCCCTTATAAGTGGGAGCTGAGCAATGGGTATGCATGGTCATACAGAGTGACTTATGGACACTGGAGACTCAGAACTGGGAGAGTGGGAGTAGGGTGCAGGATGCAAAATTACCTGTTGGGTATAATGTACACTCTTCAGTTGGCAGGAATATTAAAAGCCTATATTTCTCCTCTACGCAATACAGCCATGTAACAAAACACCACTTGTACCACCTTAATCTATTTAAATTTTTTTTTAAAGTCAAGCTTTGTCATGAAGATCTACACCATGAGTGAGTGTATCTACAGGAGAGAGCCACGAGGAAGACATGAGATGTAAGAGGGGAGCTTACTTCTGTTTCCATAGGGAGACAGCAGGCTTCTTGTAAGCAGAGATACAGGAAGACAGGCATTGTGATGGTAATATTAATACCTGCACAGAGATGGAGCACCCCACATATGCTAAGGGTAGAGCCAGCCCTCCAGTCTCCTTGCATTATAGGGTATCCGTAGAATTGTCTGGAAGTGAGACCAGAAGGTGTAATTGAGTATCAATGTTTGGAAGAGAGTGTTAGAAAAGGAAGCACCTTAAATGCTCAGAAGAGAAGCTGGAACTCACTTCAGCAAGAAATATAAACTCACCCAAGCTTTATCATTAGCACAATGATGGCAGTATCAATAATTTCCCTGGAAAGGAGAACTTACAACTTCTAAACTCACTTAGTGTAGGACAGGAAGACTTTATTCAGATACCATAAGAAAAATTTAATAACTTTATATGGGTTATTTGAGAAAGGGGAATTTTACATTTATTGTTCAGTTACTTCCATTAGAACTAAATTGGAATATGATAGGAAAATACTACTACAGTAAGAAGAAAAAGCTTCACAGTGTGCCATTTATGTTTAATAGGAGTCTGATTCTACATATTTATTTGAGAATAAAAAGTTTTCCCAAATGAGATAATATATAGTACAGTATATACTATAATATATAGTATAGTAAAGATCTTTAGCTCCACCATTATTAGCTAAATCTAAATGGCATAAGGAATTCCTAATATCCAATCCCAGCAGGGCTATGAACTTTCCCTTGAAACTATATATAAAGCTCACTAAGAGCAGTCTTTGGAATAATACAGATCTATGTTAGTTGTGTGACCTTGGACAAGCCACTTAATCTCCGAGTGTGACACATTTAGTAAGTCAGTTAAATATTTATTGAGGATTACTATGGATTGAGCATCATACAAGCTACTGGAGTATAACAGGAAAGCAGGCAGGTATAATCCCTGACTTCCTAGAGTTTACATTCTAGTGGAGATTGTTTTTGAAGGGAGTAAACAACTAAGGTAAGTTTTATAAAATGCAGTATACAAAATCTATGTTATACTTACATAAGACAATGTGTATAAATACCTTCACCTGCTCAGTATTACATATTAGCATTATATCTCTCAATTATCATTAATATTATTAGTAACAACGTGGGCCTCAGGAAGTTGCTTTTACAAAAGCAATTTGGAAATAGAACTTTTGCGGAAGTCTAAAAACGTCAAGGAAAAACTAATTTCAAAGCAATCAGAATTGCAGCTTCTAACAAGGATATCATAAGTACAATGGAACTGACATTGTGCAAAAAAATGTATTTTGTTATTTTTAAATGACACCTACTTGGCAGACATTATTCCTTTTATCAAAGAAAGTACTTTGCTATTCAGTCACAGAATCAAGACCTAGTTTAATGATAACTGGCTACTTTGGACAAAGGAAAAGCCAAGAGGCAGGTTAATTACATTTCATGAGGACTGGAACATTAAAATAACCTAGCGAGCAATTTACTCTCAATAAAAAGAATTTCAGGTGAATAACAATTTCACTAAATATTAAAGACACCCATGGGAATGGGCTTGTGTTAAAGAAAAGACTACTACAATTGCCAAAGACTCCTTTTTCTGAAGGCTTGCAATCTAAAAAAGATAATATTAAATAAGATAAAGTGAGCAAATTAAAAAAAAATGTCAATTTTCTAAAAATAAAAAATCAGGCTAAAAAGTTTTAAAAATCAAAGGCTTTACTACTAAATTGTGGACTTCAAAAAGTCAAGAACTAGAATTTCCTCTGTATTCCCGGTTCCAGCCTGCACACAGGGAGTCTTCATGAAATTCTTGTTAGATAAACCGAACTTTCTGGCATTTGTAAACTCCCGTATACATTTGAATAATTCAATAGCATAAGCTGAAAACATTGCTTAGTCATTCATTATGCAAAGGCCTCACATGATACACCACAGTTTTGTGAATAAGCCAAATATTTCAGTTCTAATTCCATCTGACATGCAACTGGAATAAATTTGACTGTGCTATTTCCTCATATTCTTTCCTGTTCCTTCCTACTTATTTTCCGTTATCAGCTATTAACAGTGAGCCATCACAGAGTCCACTCTGAGCCTCCACTTCAGTTTCGTGTGTTTCACCTTCAAATAGTGTTTAAAATAATTTGATTTTGTTTTCTGATGCTGTTGTATCATGGGGTGGGGGGGCTCATCTGAAAGAGGGAGACTGTTGAAAAAATAGTTTGCTGAGGGATGGGCTAAATCATGCTGTCACAAAAGGAATTCAACATGTGATTAGTTGCTAGAAGTTTCCGTAGAACTCAATATAATAGTTCATAATATACATTCAGTCCAAGTACTTTCACACTGAATGCCCAGCATGGTGCCTGGAACATAATCCAAGCCATTGTCAACATTAACTTGGACCACTGCACTAGCCTTGTATATGACCTCCCTGCTTCCCTTCCTATGTCTCTACAATTCCTTTGCCGCTGAGTGGCAACATTTATCATTGTAAAATGTAAATCAGGTCATGCTGCTCTTCTAAGTAAAATGTTTCAATGGCTTTCACTGCACCTGGAATCAATCCATGTTCTAAACCATGATCTTCACAGCCCTGTAGGATCTGGCCCCTGCAGACCCATCTAACTCCAACTCATTCTAGGTACTAGTGTTCACTATATATCAACTGTGCTGGCCTTCTTTCTATTGGATGTGCCAAGCTCTTCTCTTTAGAGCCATTGCATCTGCTTTTTTCCTTAGACAGAAATGTCCTACCCCAAGATTTTTTTAATGAGTGCCTTCTTATTCATCTCATTTCTCTGTCACTTGTTCAAAAAGGACTTCCTTCAGCAACCAATCTAAAGAAGCTGCTATTTCTGGAGGTCCCTATCACATCTCCCTGTCTTCTTTCCATCATACATTTATCACTGTCTAAAATGATTGCCTTCAAGTATGTGCTTGCCTATGGATTAGACACCAGTCTAACAAGCCTGAAGATTTTTAAGGCCCACCAATATGTGTTTAAATATTTAGAAGTTTACAGATCAAGTGATAAAATTGCTAAGCAGCCTCCTCACTAAGGTGTCTCAGGGTCCATTCCTGCCCCTCCTGTTTTCTTCATGTTGTAACCAGAGTTCAAAATGCAAACAAACCCATGCCACTACCCAAACAAAACACCCTATTCTTCTTACAATACTTCAGGGATTTCTCAAATATATCAATTCAAAAAAAAAAAAAAAAACAGAATCCATAATATGATCTAAAAGACCCTGCACGTTTGAACCCCTGCTAGCATCTCTTGCTGCACCACACATTACTCTTTCCCCTCATTCCTGAGGGACCAGCTGCCCTGGCCTTCACTCTGATCCTAAGATGCTCCCTGATCCCTTCTGATACAGACCCTTTGCTGATTTTACTCTCCATGTGAAAAAACCTCTTTGCTCTCTCTCCCCTCCTTCTCTCAGCATCTTTGCTTATTTGGGCTGCTGTCACAAAACACTAGGCAGCTTGTACGCAACAGAAATTTATTGCTTGCAGTTCTGGACGCTAGAAAGTTTAAGATCAGATGGCAGATTCAGTCTGTTGAGGACCCAATTTCTGGCTCATAGATGGTGCCTTCGTGCTGTGTCCTCACGTGATGAAAGGGGCAAGGCAGCTCTGTGGGTCCTCTTTTATCAGGGGACTGATCCCATTCACGGGGGCTCCATCCTTATGATCTACTCACCTCCCAAATGCCCCACCTACCAATACTATCACAATGGTGAATAGATTTTGACATATGAATTTGGGGGGACACAAATGTTTAGACCACAGTACTTAGTTAACATCTATTAATTTTTGAGATCTAGCTCTACTGTCAGATTTTCAAAGACATTTCCTGATCTCTCAGACTTAGAATATAGCTCAGAGTTAAAACACTGTATTTCTTTATTTAATGGCACTTAACACAATTAATATGTTATACATATTTACATGACTGTTTAATTCATAGCTGTCTTCCCAACCAAGCTTACAAACTCCCCGACTCACATGATCCATGAAGGCAGAATGATTTCATTTTGGCTCACTCTTTTACTACCAGAACTTAAAACCATGTGTGGCACATAGTTGGTGCTTAATGAATACTTCTTGAGTAAGGGAATGCATAGACTGAGCATAATGGTGTGCAAGGAACTGTGCTCTGCATTGCTCATGTTACAGATGAAGAAACTAAAGCTTAAGAAGTTGAAGAATTTGGCCAATGTCATTTATTTAGTAAGTAGACTACAGGACCAGGAATCAAGCTCACATTTTCTCATTCAGAGCCTCCATACACTCAAAAACTCTATTTAGTAATATATCTGCAAAAATGCACTTTACCTTGTGCCCCCCCATATCATTCCACTTATTTCTTCCATAGCATAACCTCATTTGGAGATAGTATTTCAGCAAATATAAAGAATATTGCTAAATTATTTCAATACTTGCTGCCACATAGTGAACTATGGCCATTCTTTCAAAAATATTCCCACTTTTTGTGAGACGGAAAAGACACTCGGAAATGTATTTATTTATTAACAGGCAAATTGAAAAATAGTGTCAGGTGGCCATGGTGTTACACTAAATTATTCCTTTTTCTTTCCTAAGGCAAATGCTCTAATCAGCCTCATGCCACACAAGTCTCACACCATTCTGCCCCATGGTATTGAATTAACCTTTACCTGACATTTCTAGGTAATCATTTTGGAAGTCATCCAATAAATCATTTAATAAAATGAAAGTGGAATAGCTTTCCAGAAAGAGCATGTGCTCATTTTAAGTACTTCTAAATGGAGGCAATTGCACTCAACAACAAAAATAGCTCTTTGTACCACCAAACACAAACCAGTAGATCGGCCTTCTACAAAGGCAACCAGGAAGCATCTGGCATGAACCAGAATGGACTTCTGAATGACATTCTCAAACAAGGACAACTATACCTGTGAGGCTTTCTTCCCTGTCCTCTTCTCCATCTGTAGCCACGGAACTTTTGTAGTTCATCAGAAAATCTCCTTGCCCTTGCAAGGAGATTGCCTCACTATCTGGTATAAAAGCTGATAGCATGAACTCCTGACCATTTAGCTTAAAAGATCAGTTGCCTTTTGGAGAGAGATGTTGGCATCTACTTTATAATATGGAAATGGATGGAGAGGCACCTTGAAGATAATTTTGGCTTTGTAAAGCATTATTTGGATGCCTCATTTAGTTATGCCAGTGTGAGGAAGTGGGCACCAGTTAGCATATTTTTGAGTGCCTTGGCAAATCTGCTTCACTCCTTGATATTCCAAGTTGATTTCTCAGGATGAGTAGACTAATATGCCTAAGAAAGTGAGTGCCTGTAAGAGGGGAAGAAGTCATATCTGAAAACTTGATCTTTGAGACCTGAAGTTAGGAAACCTGGAGGAGTGGTCCAGAATAACTCCAACAAAGGCCCAATGGCAAGATAAGGAAAAAAAATTATCTTTAATGATGAGACTTTTAATCTGGCAACCCTGGCTCAATACAAGCATCTGTGAGATTGTAGGGAGTGGCAGATACAATAAAAAATGTTATTCTTCTAGAATATTTTCTTTATGAGTTCTCAGTTTAAAAGATTTGCCATTTTACTTTGAATGGGACCTCTGAACACTCAGACAGGTCTTGTGAACATTTTAGATGATAATTGACTTGAGAGAATAATGTGATTAATAGATCTAAAAGTAATTACAAGCACAAAATAGCATTTACTTAGGAGTTTCCTTTTAACAATGAAATCAGAATACTCATTACGCAGAAAGACTGGGCATTTGTTTGCATTCTATAAAACAGGGAAATTTTGCATATCTGGCAAGCGTATACATATAGATCAGTGGTTAGCAATTGGGGGTCAGGGGTCATTGGCAATGCCTGGAGATATTTCTGTCACACCTGGGGGCTGTGATTGGCATCAGTGCGTAGAGACCAGGGATGCTGCAAAGCATCCTACAATGCACACGTCAGCCTCCCACAGCAAATAATTATCTGCTCAAAATGTCAGTGGTGCTAAGGTTGAGAAACTCTGATACAGATCAAAAAGAATCATCTTAATCTTAAAGAAAGTTATATTCAGATCTCATTACAAACTCTAAGAAGGTCAATGAATTTGAGAACTGGTAAAAACATCTTTTCATTTCTCAGACATCTGACTAATTTCTCCATCCTATAAATATATTCATTAGAGCCATTAAAAAGAACCTCCTTAGTCACATTTTCCAATATAATCTCAAATATACATGGACATTAGGGTGGAATCTAAAGTGGGCTTTGCAAATTTTATCTATATTTAAAGTGACAAGTAATAGTATTATGCAGTGCATTATGGGGAATTTTGTATACTTGGCAGTTTAGTGAAAAAGACTAAAAAACCAAACAAAATCCCAATAAATAGCCGGTATTTTAATGTAATATCTAGAAGCTGCTCTGGGCCACCTCAACTGGGTTGACCTCTGATTTGTAATTTAATATTAAGAGTGTGTGGAGTCTGGTCAGAGAGAAAAAGTTTTGAATCTTGGTTCCATTCTGGGATAAACTGTTCTACTGTGGAATACAGATTCATATACCTCACCTACAAATCATGATTGTACTTATCTCAGGGAGATACAAGTACATTTAACTTGTAAAAGTTAAATGATGCATATCAAAACATTTAGGACATTAACAGCTTATACTCAATAAGTGCAAATAATAGTGACATTGCTATAAACTAACAGAAAAGTGCCACAAGATGGAACTTGATTGAGAGAAGGGAATTATGAGAATTTTCTATATTGAAAGTTTCTCTTCTTAAGGAAATTAGACTTTCAGTAAGACCTCAGTTTAAACCATTAAGATATTGAAAACAGGGAAACCGTGTGTATTACTTTATGTTGATTCTTAATCAGAGTATTTTGTTAATGTTGATTTTAATAGTCATTGTTACTCAGGATCTCCATGTTTTATGATAGAATTTCAACTGTTGGGAGGCCAATTTCAGCATTTTGAAATATCATCTAAAGAAATAAATGTAAATGTAAGTATGATAAAGACATGAAAAGTGACATAATTTTGCTGAAAATCACAGATTTATGCATCTAAAACAAAACACAACAAAATAAAACAAAAATTAACATGATTACCAATTTAATATAAGTCATATATAATTTAGAGGTGAGTAATTGAATGAATTCTAAATTTTTCAATGAAAATTTTATAGGGAATTTACCTATGTACTCTAATAGGGAACATACCTACCTACTATTATAAGTAATCCCCAAAGTACCTATTGATGCTATAGGATTAATTACCACTTGATTCTTAACCCTTCCAGCTTGAAACCAACTTCATACTTTGTCCAGAATATGCATCAGTGGCCCTCCCTATACATGCACATAATTTATCATTCCAAGTGGGTAGCTGAAACTTTCATAGCCTTCAAATTATTTACACTCTCCTATGCCCAACCTGCTACACATGTTATGATCTTGGTATTCAAGATATGATTTTGGCCTTGTTTTTTTCCTGGACACTAATGAAAGAACTAAACAGAAACATACAAGACAAAAAGAGAAGTGGCTCCTTAAAAGGTTTTGCCTAATAGACCTTTATGCTGCAATGTCCCACTGTTGATAGACAAAAACTCACATGCTATTAAAAACAATGTTCTGCATGATATCTTGGAAAGCCTGAAATTCTCCATAGGTATCATCAAAAATCAAAGAGCAGGATAAATAGAGGAAGGAAATAATGGAAAGAAACTCAAGCTAACAAAGTGCCTAGAATATAGTAGGTAGTTAATAATGTTAACTGTATTTAATATGACTAAATGAGCTCAGAATATCAACATTTAAGTTCATTCATTCCTAGAACTAGAATATAGAGTATAAAAAATTTTCCTTATAAACTTTCAACCTCATTCCTAATATCCCCATGAGATTTTAAGATTATCTCACTATGTGGGAATTTACTGTAGCAAATTATTTTACATACTTGTTTAAATATAGTTTTAAATATAGGGCACATTAGTTGACAGTTGAAAACACACTACATACAGAACAATTTTAGTTACATGGCTAGAGAGAATGCATGTTATTTATTGCTCATCTCTTTCTTTTGGCAGCTTTTTCTCCTCTACTCCATGTAATTTTGAGAACCGAGATTGGTAACTGTTAAAATGGCATAAATAAAGATCTTCAGAGAGCATCACAGGGACTGCCTTTGTCCCCACATGGAAAGAGTGTGCCTGAGAATGCAGGCAACATAGAAGAAATGGGCTGCCAAGGATAGAGAGATGCAGACATTGCAGTTCCTAATCATTCTTGGCAAGGATTTTGTTCTTTGTCTTTAAAAAGCTATGAAGCCATTGAAGAGAATCAACCAGGAGACAAGCCTCGTCATATTTACTCATGGCATAAGATCATGCTGGCCACAGTGTAGGACATAGTTCAGAGGAGAAATAAAGTTAGTATGTGAATTTCATTTCAGAGGTTATTGTTTACATCTCAATGCATCTCTTCCTTGACCGTAAGTCCTCCCTGACCAATATCAAACCTGAAAAAAGTTTATCCCAGAACTATACAAGTTATAAACATATACCTTCTTCATATGTACAACTGTATAGAGTATACTTTTTGTGTTATGTATGTTTTTTAATGCCTGCTTCCCCATTAGACTCATATGAGTGTACATCTTTTATCCCTAGTACATAGAAGAGTACATAGTTGTTGCCAAATAAATATTTATTGAATGAATGAACTATTGAATGATCTAATGAATAAGAATGGATGCTAACCCTTGTTGACCTTAGAAACATGGTTTCCTTAGAAATGCTATCTTTGGATATATAAGAAATAGAAAGAGATAAAACAAATACATGCCTGAAAACTCATTTATAGCAATAACTTACATATCCACAAGCAAAGTCTTCCCCCCTTCAGGGCTGTCAGTAAAGTGAACTGTCTTTACTTTTCTTTTGCTCAATATTATAAGGACATTCTAACAAAGAGAAAATTAGCAGACATTGCTAGAGAATGGAAAAGAGTTGGATAAGATACAGGGCAGATCCTTTGGCTACTAAGTAACAAAGCTGCCTACAAACCAACTCTATACTAGTGTCAAGATCGTAAAGCAAGCTTGAATATCATCTAATTACAAGTCTGATGGATTTTAGTTCATCCTCCAGTAAATTTGCTGGATAATATAGAAATGGAATTCCTTGAAAAATAACTACGGCTCTAATTGAATTTTTCAGTCCTTTTCCCCCACCACTGTTAGGAAACTGTACTGTTAGTGGTGCAAAAAACTCTAAAAACAGGTGACTAAACTTTCTGAAGGTCTAAACACAATCTCGGTTCTTTTTGATGCATGACCATTGGTCCATAAGTTTGTTGCTGGAATCATAATGAACCTTCCTACTGACTTAGTGAGATAAGGCAGACTCTAATTATTTAGTTTCAGCTTCTACAATCACATTGAGCACAAACCAGCACAGAATCAAATCATGTTTTGACTGAGTAATCTGTCAAGCGATACTGACTCATAATTTAGGAAAGGTTATATTTTGCATGCACTATTTAAATATTCCATAATATGACATTAATAAGAAATGTTGATTATTTTACATAATTTGAAAACCTGTTGAAAGTACTAGAAAATATTTCATCTTGGTATTAAGAAAGCATATGCTATATTCCTACTGTGATTTTTTTAATAGATTTGATTCTGCATAAAAGTCATTTGATGACTTCTTTTCCCATTTCTTCCTTGGATTATATGCTTTAGTCTATATAAAGTCTCAAAGCATAGTCACAACAATAGCTGACAAATGGGATATGTAGACTGTAAAAGCATCATGGGAAAAGTACATGATGCCAAAATTGCTGACTATATTATTTCTATGTGTCCTACCTAGCTTCAAAGATGAGTTAGTTTCTGGAGTTGGAATAAGTTCCATTTATTTTCAATGATTAACATGGCTATTATTCACTAAAATAGAAAAGTAATACATCTTACCTTCTTTTTTGTTGTTGTGTAGTTATTACTTACCTACTTTCTTATTATAGAGCTCTAAATTCAGTTAGCAAATGTCCCTTTGAGCTCTGGAAGGAAATTATTTTGGCTCAATTTCTTAAATCAGGAAGATAAATAAGTATTTAAATGGGTATGACATGTGCCTTTGAGTAAATGTCCTGAAAAAATTACTTTCTTCTAATTCATTCTCTTTCCCAGAAGAAATAGATAAATATTTTTATTTGTATAAAATTTAGGACATTATATATACAGTGTTATGGCTCATTTGTTACCACACATATATATCACTTTAAGATACCATTCCTATATGAAAAGAAAAAAAGTAACTGTTACCTGTTATTTATATGAATTCTTCACAACAACCTAGAGAGATTTCTGGAGACAGATGTTGGAGTTCTCTGAAGAAAATTTAATACCCTGAAACCTTACCACATTCTGTTCTTGTTGTCTGTGCTCTGTGGCCACATGATAGGGAAAATTAATTAGTTTAAATAATGCCTTTGAGTACTTTTGGAATTCAGTGAATCCTTTGGAACAGAGTCAATTCTTTTCTATTTTCGTCAAGCCTTGGAAAATCCTATGCTTATTTGATCAGTATCTAAGCTCTTTTTTGTGTGTTTGTTTTTTGCACTGTGTTGAGGGAGCTATAACAGAACAATAAAAGCACCTTATATCTCTATAGTTCTCTGTAGCTTGCAAAGGGTGTCTTGCTGCATTTCATTTACCCACATAATAATACAGTAAGGTAGCTCACTGGAATACTGAGACCCAGGGGAGATTGCAATTTGCCCAAATTCATATAGACAATGTCAGAATTGATACGTGAAACTGGGATTTCTGACAATAGGTCCAGTGTGTTTTTCTACAGGTGTTGTCTAACATGACACGTGGCCTAAATAACATATGATTAATTGAAAATAGAATGTAAAACATATTTGGAAAAATTAAATTTAAAATTATGTACCATGTTATAGAAGCAAAATGAATGATCTAAATTATAGAGCTATACTAAATAATGCCTAATCTAAACTGAATGAAGAAAAGAATGTTGGACCCTGAGGTTGCTTTCTTAAAAAAGAACTATTATATAATAGTTAAAGAATTCTAAATAATTTAAAGAAATTTCTAATCAACCTGAAAAAAAAACCCACTAATTCCTTCAGAATTTTTTAGTGGGACAGTTTACCACCTGTTTTCATACAGAAAAATCAATGAATCTTCTCCTTGACCAAACAAACTAACTAAAAGTAAACTATACAAGATGAGTCAAAAAATGGTATCTTCCAATAGCTGCAGACATCTAAAATACTATCCCTTGTATTACCAAATAGATGGCAATTCTACAGAAATACCACATGTGCCATTGTCTTTTCTTGATAATGCTTTAGAGTAGTATAGGGTAAATTAGTGTTTTCTACCATACACATTGAAGTGGAAAATGGAAAGTAAATTTCCTAAACATTTCCAAATGTGCAGCTATTCCACATTTCGAAAGCAGTTTAACCACTATTTGTCTACACTCTTTTGTTTTCTTCCTAATGATAACATTTAATGGTAGAATAATTCTAAAAAAAAGATGTATGGGTCAGGAGAAATTATGCTACATTTGATAATCCAATTAATTTGGTTGCTTAATGATCTGATTCATAGATACAATGAGGAGCTGAAACCACTAGCTAATTTACTGTAAAACATATGATGAGTGCTTTTTTATTTTCGGTCTAGAGTCCACTAAAACCATAAAGAATTACACAAACTGGGCTGATACTAGAGAAAGTTGCACATTGTATAATACTGGTCCTTGCCAAGAAAGGGGAAAAAGCACACAGATTGCTGTTAAGAGAGAAAAATAAAAACACTTTGTGTGAAGAAACTTAGATTTTATATGACTATTTTTTAGCAACTCAAAGAAATCTGAGCTAAAGAGAAATTTTCTATAATGTGAGTGGATTAGATGAGATGTACCCATTATAAAATTCATTTCAGTTCTTAAAAAGGTAGATGCTACTTTTAAAAGTGACTTTTTTTGCTATAAGCTTATTCTGATTGCAAGCTGAACACACCTTTATGCTAAATAAATAAATAAGCTCATGAGTGATGAGCATAATTCAAAGCTCATGAAGAGATGAGAGAAAAATCAGTTAAGAGGTTACTGCAATAATTGAAAAGAGAGGTGATAGTGTCCTCCACTAGGATATTAGCAGAGTAAATCGTTAGAAACGGAAAGGCTAAGAGATATCTTTGATGGCAGAAACAATAGAACCTTTTGAACTATTGAACATAGGAGGTACAAAATGAAAGAAGTGCCAAGAAAAATTTCATTTTGTTGTTTTGTTTTACGTGTATGTACAATCAAATAGAATAATTCAGGGTAGTTTTGGACATGTTAAATCTAATTATTTTTACATAGCTTGGGGAAAAAAAGTAACATATAAAATAGCAATTTAGTTAAATCCATTGTGTTTCCCTTTATGGCTTTTCTTTTGTGAGTCAAAAATAAATTCTCCCCCGGGTTACAAATGCATTTTCTTATATTTTCCTGTATTCGTTGTGTAACTTCATTTTCACATTTAAATCTTTAATCCATGTAGGGTTTATAAATTGAAGGGAAAATCATATAACACAATTTTTTAAAAAGAAGACTCTCCCACAGATCAAGGCTAATTGTGAGTCATGAATTGAGGAGTATTATCATCTCATTTCTGAGCATCTAAGGGCTTAAAAACAAAATAGAATAAAAACAATAAGTTTTCAATAGAGGCATTAGTAAATAATGATAACAAATGGTCTATATTTATATTAGTGGGCTTCAACTATAAGTCAGAAAGTTACACCCTAGTGTTGAAAAAGGCCATAGAGATTACCTAGTAGTTCTATCCCTGTTTGGAATGAGGACAGTGAAGCTCAAAGAAGTTAATTAGCCGATATGATACAACCAGATGTTAATGGAGTTGAGACAGCCCTGATTTCCCAATGGTCAACTCAGTGTTTCTTGTCCTCTTCCATTTATTCATTCATTGGCTGTTTTTTCAACACCTACTATTTTCAAGGCAAGGCATATGATATAGAGAAGGCACAAAGCTTGGTCCTCGTGGCCAAGATTCTAAAAATATATTAGACTGTGATAAAATGTATACAAAAGTATAATATAATATAAGAAAGCATCTAAGTTCCAAACAAGTGGTTAGATGTATCTTTTGAATTTAAATGAGAAAAAAAATAGTCAGTACTTTGCTTAATGCTTTACAGGTCTTTTCTCACTTAATCCTTAACAATGCAACTCTATAAAACAATTATTATTAAGTCCACTTTACAAATAAGGGTAGGCTGAGAGTAACTTAGTAATGTTCACAAGGTAATATAACTGTTAAATGTTCAAATCCTGGCAGTAATTCCAATCATGCTACCCCACTCCTCACCTACAATAGTAGAAAGGATGACAAAATTTTGGAGAGAACATGAGATGCACACTAGGACATAATGTTATGAGAAACAGAAGGAATATCATGGGCAGAGAAATCATATTGCAGGTGTCTGGAAGAGCAGAGATGGCAATTCATGTCAAAGTGCCATCTCTGTTCATGTAGTACAGTATTAGAAAATTATGATAAAAGGGTGGGAGGGCCAAATAGTCAAAGGGCTGAGTACCAGCTAAAGCATTAGGCTTTATGTTGTAGGCAATGGGAGATACTGAAGCTTTTGGAGCATAAAAGTAGCAGGTTTAAAACAGATTTGTATTACCATTAATGTGGTAGGAGTATGAAATTTTAAAAGAAGAAAAGAGCAAAACAACCCAAGGAAGCATTGAAATATTTTGAAAACCAGGACAGCAACCCAGACTAGAAATAATAACCAGCCAGATTTGTTTAAAGAGTCCTCATCACCAATAACAACACACCAGATTTGTTTTTTACCAGCTAAGAAAAAAAATGCTCTCATTTTCAATGTTTGTTTTTACTCATTGGCACCATTTTCAATTATAATTGTATTCAATGATATTTTGAATAACTGAAATGCTAATTCATAACCCAAAACTTTTTGTTTTTGTTATAATATGAAATTATTGAGGATTGACTCTAGTTACCAAAAGGGTCCCTAAGCAAAATATATAGTTGGAATATCTATCTAAAATCTAACTTGGATTATACATGTTCCAAATACTTTCCATTGTAAAGGACTCTGCTATGTGTACAAATTGCTGAGAATTCATCACATAATTTATAATAAAGAGTAATGTAATTGAGTAAATGGCAGTCCATTTAAAAAACCAAAATATTATTCATATATAATAATACTCACTGTGAAGAATTTGTATGACATATTTTTGACAAAGCAGAAGAGAATACACAATAAAAAGTAATTTTCCATAATGTCAGTGGATTGGACAAGATAGACCTTTCTAAAGAGTCTCCCTCCTTCAAGAAAGAAAAAAAAGAAAGAGAGAGAAAAAGAAAGAAAGAAAGAAAGAAAGAAAGAAAGAAAGAAAGAAAGAAAGAAAGAAAGAAAGAAAGAAAGAAGGAAAGAAGGAAAGAAGGAAAGAAAGAAAGAAAGAAAGAAAGAAAGAAAGAAAGAAAGAAAGAAAGAAAGAAAGAAAGAAAGAAAGAAAGAAAGAAAGAAAGAAAGAAAGAAAGAAAAAGAGAGAAAGAGAGAAAGAAAGAGAAAGAGAGAAAGGAAGAAAGGAGGGAGGGAGGAAGAGAGGGAGGGGAGGAGAAGGAAATGGAAGGGAAAGGGAAGGGAAATGGATCACCTATTCTGAACATCTCTTCCCAATCCTACTTTCAGTAAAGTCATAATGACTCTAGTGGTAGCTTGAAATTGGCCATTTGGAGAAAACATACACCACAGAAATCAGCAAATGGAAAAAATCTGGGCTTTTTTTTTAAGAGAGAGCCAATTTTCTGACATATACTAATTATAAATGTTCCAAATGTTTCCTAGACTTAGGGATCTTTATTCTTGTGTAAATATTTGAGAATTTGGCACCTGGAATAGAAATTTTATAGAGGATTTTTTTAAATAAAAAATCAGGTATGTTTTTAGTTTTTAAATGAATCATCTAATTTTCCCTTTGTCATATAGGATGATTCAATAATGTTTTGCCATTCACCAAGTATTTTTAAGGCTACTGATCAGAATGTTCCTTAAATATAATAGTCTATTTCAGTTCTCAAACACTAAAATGCTTGTTAAAACACTAATTCCAGGCCACATTCTGAGAATTTCTGATTCTGTAGGTTTGGGTGGGGAATCAGGAATTTGCATTTTTAAGAAGTTTCTGGGTGATGTGTATGCTACTGGTCCAGGCATCACATTCTGAAAACCATTAGATAGTTAAGCATATTTTATTATCAACTAGAAAATTTACCCTAAATAATTTTCAACATTTTAACTTTCTGATAAAAATCTTTAAAAGGTAGTGTTCTTCTACATTCTTATTTCAGAATTACTTACTAATTTAACGTTTCTTTAATAAGGGATCTCTCTGGGCCACTAAGTCAACATTTAGATATCAGTTCTCATTTTTCAGCAGTTTTTCAAAATTTAGACTTGGTGACTCTATCTTGCTCTCTTTCTCTCTTTCCACACACACACACACAGACACACCCCACACACAACACACACACACCCTTTTCAAATCTATTTTATATTTATTATTGTCCCTTTAAGTTGGAACAAAGCCACCTTACTTATTCATACCAAAAGTAGGAATATTAATTTTCCTCTCTTAGGGATATTGTGTGAACCAAGTACATAATGATGGTATACGTATTCAGAAATATGTTATAATAGTGAATCTTATTTTTAGTTGGGAACTGAATTACCTTGCAAAACCAATAAGAAAGATAAAAGAGCTATAAAAATGTCAAGGGATTCATTTAAATTAAATAACAATAATCCTATTTTAAACAGAGCATTATTCATACATCAAAGAATGCCCATCTGGTTTGTTTACTATTTATACATTGGTTTATTTCTTTATTAAACTAATATTTATTGAGTACTCACCATGTGTCAGTCACTGTACTGGGAATATAGTACTGAACAAATTCTAAACACCAAAAATGATTACTATTACTACAACTAATACCAGTACAATTGCTGATATTATTTGTACTGTGATGACTTTAAAAATACACTAAGTATTGTTAAGTTTTCTTTAAATCAAATTAGAACTCACACCAATTCCCCTCATGAATGGAATTATTAGCCAATATTTCAAAAAGAACATGCACAGGCATTTTAATGAATTAGAAATATTTAATAATGCTTTTGTGCAAATATTGGACAGATGCCTTGGCTATGAGTATCATAAGCATTTTCATTACCCAGAAAATTAGAAATAGTACAGATTATGAAGTTATGAAAAACAGCTCAGAATTTTAATTAATATTTAAATAGTTTGTAAGCTCAGATCACAATGACATATAACAAATAATGCTATGGAAGCAACTCTAGATTTCTATCTTTACATCACTGCTGAAAGGTAAGTGAATTTATTAAATAAGGTGCTCAGCACCTTATTTTCGCAGCTATCTTGCTGATATCTATTTGATACAAATGACTTTAATTCTTTAGTTTATTATGTGCCTTATAAGAAAAACCTAATAAACAGGGTTTGAATTGTTCCCAAAACTGGAATTTGTCATTGAAACTAGTATATTTGTGGTAAGAGGGGTGAGTGTTTTATTACTGGTATTCTTAAACTTAGACCCAAAATTCAAACTCCCATTACATACAGAATGCTATGCTACAACTGATATAACACCTCTCTATTTGTAAATAATCTTGTATAAATGTCAAAGTCATTTTAAGGGAAATTTAATTTTAAATGATTGATAGTGCTTTGATAAAAATACCACTGCCTTTAAAGATTCCCATTGTGGTAAACTGATTGCATAAATATTCCCAATTCTTTGCCTCAAGTAGTAGTGTCCCACTAATTGCTAATGAGGTTGAATCTATTCCTTTACTCTTTTTTATGTATATTTTTATTGTGGTAAAATAAAAATAAATCATTTTAACCATTTTAAGTGCGCTATTCTGTGATATAAAGTACATGCATACTGTGCAACTATCACCACCATCTGAATTCATAACTTTTTCATATTCCCCAATTGAAATCCTGTATCCCTTAAACATTAAGTCTTTGTTTCGACCTCTGAAACCATCCCAGTCCTTGGCAACCACCATTCTACTTTCTATGAATTTAATTACTCTAGAAATATAATATAAGCAGAATCATAAAATATGTGTCCTTTTGTGATTGGCTTTTTCTCAGCATAATAATGTCATCAAGGTTCAATCATATTGTAGCATGTGTCAATATTTCTTTCTTTTTAAGACTGAAGAATATCCCATTGTGTGTGTGTGTGTGTGTGTGTGTGTGTGTGTGTGTGCGCGCACCACATTTTACTTATCCATTCATCTGTCAATTGATACTTGGGTTGCCTCCACCTTTTGACTTTTGTGAATAATGATGCTATTGCGGAAGGGCACAAAAATATCTGTTTGAGTACCAGCTTCCAATTCTTTTGGGTCTATACCTACTAATCCAAGTGGAATTTCTGGATCATATGGCAATTCTATATTTAAAGTTTTGAGGAATATCATAGCATTTTCCACAGAAGCTCTACCATTTTACATTACCACCAGCAATGCACAAGTATTCCAATTTCTCCACATCCTTGCCAACACTTGTTATTTTCAGATTTCAATTCACTTTGTTTTGTTTTTCTAATATGATAGCCATCCTAATGTGTATGAAGTGGTATCTCACTGTGAGTTTGATTTGCATTTATTTCCTTACTCTCTAACGTGGCTGGGTTTGTGAGTAGCTTTCGTTAATGAAATATCAGCAACATGACTCAATAACCAGTTTGAAAAACTACTAAAGTTTGTCTCTTGCCCTCTGCCAATACAGACAGTCCCTAGCTTAAGATGGTTCGATTTGATAATTTTTTTTACTTTATGATGGGTTTGTCAGCATATTAAATGTATTTTTACATGATATTTTTTACTTACAATGGGTTTATCAGGATGTGACCTCATTTCATTATAAGTTGAGGACCATCTGTACAATGTGAAGAACACAGTCCGGCTTGTCTGCTGAAGGAGATATGAGGAACACAGCAAAATTGCACAAGTCATCTCAGATAAGACCACCCTACAGCCAGCTGACCCTCACATGTGAGTGAACCAGCCACAATGAGCAAAGCCACCAAGCTGATCCTCATTGACTATAGAGGCATGAGCAAGTCCAGCTGAGATCAACAAGCTTAGCCATGTTAGCCAGACCCAGATCAAACCAACAAAACCCTATAGACTCAAGGCTAAATAAATGGTTATTTTTTGCTTGCTTTGTAGTATCACTATGAACATTGGATAAGTGATGCAAGGGTCTCCAACCTATGATGAGTTGTATAATTATTTCATTATATAGTACAATGTAATAATAAGAGAAATAAAGTACACAATAAATATAATGTGCTTGAATCATCCTGAAACCCCCTCCCTGGTCCATGGAAAATGTGTCTTCTATAAAAACAGTCCTTGGTGCCAAAAAGGCTGGGGACCACTGAAAACCAAAGAGTAAATAATTGCATGAAAGCCTGTTGCTACATAATAAATCAAGGTAGAAGTATGGTAGTAAGAATGTACCAAAAGGAAAGATCAATTTGGTCAATATTGCTAGAGTACTGTGATGAGGTAGGAGTGGACAGACTAGTAGAATGAGGATGGAAAAATAATTCTGCTTTTTTTAAAGAAAGTATGTTTTCCTATCTCCATTCACTTTGTCGAAATACGGGCAGTGTGTTTCGTTCCTGACACCTCTTTCCACAAATCCATCAGCTAAGAAAGCAAAGTACCAAGGTCATTGGTTTATACCCATGTAAGATCTGGAAGGCCATGAATCCAGGCATGACAATCTTTCTAACAAGCAGACTGTGTGAAATTCTTATTGGCTACACAGCTCCCTTCTCACTTACACTTCACTCTTTGTGACTGTAGTCACCTTACAAACCCTGTTCTATTTTGCACCTGGCCCATTATAAGCCTGTATGTTTCCCACTTAGTCCTTCTCAACATTTGAGTCAGAAACTCTGGTCTGGAATTATAACTTCCACTGATTTTCTCTCACTGTGTTCCTTGGAAATGCAACTTTTAAGAATACAAAAATTAAACATGACTTAGATATTTTGCATGGTATACCTAGTTTGCTATTAAAGATGACTTTATTTCACTATAAAAACTCAAATTTCAACAGTTTTAAACACAGTACGAGAAACAGTTATGATCTTCCCCTCTTAGGTTTCTTTCTCTACTTTGGACCGTAGTCTCATAGTTATCATCATTATTTTCATTACTCATGAAATGAGCCGTAAAGCATGCTCAAGATGAAGCCAAGGGAACTTAGTGCCAATTTTTGTCCTGTGATCAACTTGTAATGGCTTGCTGTTTTGGTTCTGACTGAGAGAGATTAACAATATCTTATAGCAAAATGCTATCGATCAATCTACTGTTTTTTAAAAAAAATACCATAGAAATTTTTTATTTTTGATACCTCATATCCCTTTATTTAGTTTTTAGTCTAATGACATTATTTTAATAAATAGACACCCTTGCCCAGCAATGTCACAGCAAACGCCACCACTGAGATTTTATTAAATGGATTTAATTGTGGTGAGCATGCCAAGGGAACACTGTGTTTCATAAAGAAATAGCATTAAAAGCAAAAAGGATAAAATCTGATCCTAATTTATACATACAATTATCATCTCAAAGATAGTTTTTTAGTTGTTATAACTTATGTCATGAGAAATACATCAATTCAATGTTTGACATTTAAAAAAATCTGGTTATATCTTATTCATCATAATCTATGGAGCACAGATTTTTACCTGGGGAACACAAATCACCAAAGAGACCCTGCATAAAATTCAGGAGGTCTAGGAACTGGAATGAATAAAAGCATACCCTTTTTTCCCACTAACCTGTGACAGATTTAGCCTTCCCTTCAACTATGAATGTAGGCAGCAAACTCTAGCACTGTTAGAATCTGTGACTCTCACCAAGAGAAATCACAGATGTTTTCATTTTACATTAAAGTTGTGCCAATAGTTCAAAATTTTATTTATGTTCACCATTACTTCAAAATTACAGTAATAATTAGGTAATAATAGATCCTACTACTAAATGTGTTAGAGAAGTATGTGTATTACTATGTGACAAGTTTGTTTATATTATATTTTGAGAATTGTATTTAAACATAATAGGTTTTCTTTAATCTTAGGTATTTTATGCCCCTAATAACATTATTTAAAAAGGGCTATTAGTATCACCAAATGCCGAGGACATCCATGATACAAATGTGCTCAAGAACCTCTGCTCACCGGAAATATATTCACTAACAGAAAATGCTTGTTGAACATCTTAAGGTAGACAAAAATAGCACCACATTTAGAAGAATGAAATTTGATGAGTCACTGACTGAAAACCATGTGTGGGAAGCCCTAAGACAAACTAAAGTAGGCAAGATCGGAGGCAGTTCTCCTTCACCTCTCTGAGCTAAATGCCCTTACTCTGTCTTGTGTTAAAGTCACCCAGGATTCCCCTGGACAGCAAGTGTTTTTTCACCCCTGTGTAGCAGTTCTCAAATGTTGAGACTTTTTTACCTATAGTCTATTAAAACAAGGTCTCTGCTGAAAGTGTAAAGAACTAATGTGTGTTAACATTCAATGCTTCATTGGAAAATGACTTGCTTCTTAACAGTAGCTCTATGTGGACAGTGTCTCAACCGATTGCAGAAAATTCTGAAATGTGAGGAAAATAGAGACTATGCCACCCTTAATGAGGAATTGATAAACTCAAGCTTCTCTATTTACCTGTATTTCCAAAAATTCTAGAAATGATCAAGTTCACAAATGTTGGGCTATATTTTAGAGCCAAATTCCCAGCTTTCAGTTGGAGTAGGTATCTTAGTTCATTCCTGCTGCTATAACAAAATACCATGGACAGGGTAATTGATATATAATAGAAACTTATTTCTCATGGTTCTAGAGGCCAGGAAGTCCAAGATAGATCCACCGGCAGATTCAGTGTCTGGTAAGAGCTGTTTCCCATGGATGATGCCTTCTATGTGTCCTCACATGGCACAAGGGCAAAAGGACAAACTTGCCCCCTCAAGCCATTGTATACGGGCACTAATTCCATCCATGATGGTGCAGCCCTCCTGGCCTAATCACCTCCCAAGAACCCCACCTCTTTGCACCATCACCTTGGGGATCAAGTTCCCATATACGAATTTTGGAGGGACACAGACATTCAAACCATAACACTAGGAAAATGAATTCTGCTCCTTTGCTGAACTTGAAAATAATAAAAATCACAACCAAAGTTTTCTTCATCATACCTGTGAAAGATCCTCTGAAAGCAGACATGCTCGTAGCAGTATTCCAAAGTCCAGATGTTTTCCAAATCTCAATTTACCTGTATATGCCTTCAATCTAATTTAATTAGTCCCATTTCATGCCCCTTTTCACACATTTGAATATTTGAGTTAACAGACATTCATTTCTGGTGAGACTAGCAGCTTATGATATGAAATATCAAAAGATAGCAAATGGTTCAGCCAAGAATTTTATTTTTTCTCCATTCTTCTGTAATCTAGGACACCCAGTTGATGGGGCAAAAGGAAAATTTTAAGATGAAATGTTAAGTTGAAATTGGATAGGTTAAAAAAAGTTGTATTCACATTTCTCTGCCTACCTCAAGGGAAATGTACTAACTGAGGATCACATTGAAATGTAGGTGTGTTTAAACACTTCTTGAGTTTTTATATTTAACTTCCTTTAGACTTGAAGCAAGGACACAGGGAGCCCGCCTCCATTTCCCAGGCTGTTAGTATGTTAAATACAGAAGGGAAGAGACGATTGAACAGTTAGAATTTATGCAATTCTAATTACGTGGGATGCTGATATAAGATATGCAAGAACTGAAATGCTGAAAAGCAAATATCCACAGAAACAGAGTTAAGAAAAGTCTTAGCATCAGAGATTTAAGAGGCTAAGTCTCTTCCCAACTAGCTTATTATAACAAAAATATTTAAGTTTAGAACATACTACAGAGCAAACTAAGCCTGACTGCCTTTTGTCGAGGTTTAGATCTTTAACATTTTCTGAACCGAACTTCAAGGGTGAAAAACAAGCACCTTCCAAATGTGAGTTCACACATAATCTAATATACTTGGCAATTAAGAACTGCAATGTCAGTTCTAGGAGGAACATGTCACTCTTCCATGTGGTCATATCCAGGGCCCTTCTGCTTACAGGACACCTCCTGTAAAGTTTCACAAACATCCAGTACTAATATATCATAAAGAAGAACGTGTGCTAGGATACCCCAATTACCCTGATTTGATTAATTTACATTGTATGCCTGTATCAAAACATCACATGTACCCCATAAATATATGTAACTATTATGTATCCATAATAATTAAAAATTTTTTAAAAGAATATGTGTTAGATAAATCCAAACATTTTAACAGATATGTAAATACCAGTGTGAATAGTAACATCTTTAGAAAATATAAATTAATATGATTAACTTCTA